>NC_080587.1:67847634-68149301 GCF_029962835.1 Magnolia sinica | reverse complement strand
ACTCCGGCTGCTTATGACACTTGATACTCAGGCCCTTAGAAATGGTACATATGGCATGATTAACTCACTAAATTAAAAAATCCACGTAGCTAATTTACATTCCAAAATTCAGATCGGTTGAACAATCCAAACCTTTGATTCGTAAACACTTGTTTTTCGAAATTGGATATTTTTCATTCCTGACCGTCCAATAAATATCTATCAATCTAATAATCAAATCACCAAACAGAAGTAATTTTTTATTTGATGTACATTTAATCTTGTACGGCGTGAGTGTGTGGGGTGTGTGTGCGTGTGTAAAAAAACAAATAAATAAATAAATCTTGTACGCATGTTTTGGACGGTTGCTTTGAATTACTTATATGCAACGGATGTAATTCCTCGGTAATTTTTAAGTGCCTGTGTATCGTCCATCACACTCTGCCAGAGTATCAAAGTAACTTGTCTGCAGAAAGAGGGTTTTTCCTTTTTCAACATCACCCCATTTCACTATGGGGTCCCATTTTGGATTGCACCTGCAACTGGTTGCATGGTTAGAAAACTGACAAGAAGGCCACAGTACCATACCTTGAAAGTCATGTACATCAACAGAGACTTGCATGTCCTCTTACAAAAAAGAGAAACCTACATTTTACTGGTCCCCATGACAGGAGGTCACGTGAGTCAGATTATACATGTAATCAGTCCTCGCAAGGTGGGCCACACACGTGGAAAAGAAATGGACGGTCAAGATTGACTGAACATACTGATATATGGGCTCAGGGAATTGACAGAAGGCTGACAGTGTAGCAGCTTGGATCTCACGCAAGTGAAGGAATTTACATGATCATGGAAGAGTATGGTGGATCATGCTCGTACATCCACCATACATGCGGAAACAGCACTGTTCATAGAATGACTGAATCATCTGAGCCGCTGATTATGGAGAACAGCCCAAAAATCACCATGATTAGCAAGACCTGAGTTCTGATCAACGGTTATTTTCCAACTGAAGTTGGACATAAGAGAGGAGACTTATCATGTGGTTATGATCTTCCAATCAACGGATATTTTCCAACTGAATGAAGCGCGGATTAGGTGAGGGTTGGGTAATAGCTTAGGGTTGAGGCCACTACGTACGGCCCACCTTGATGTATCTTATCCATACCATCCATCTGTTTTTACCGCTCATTTTAAATTATGAGCCCAAACGTGAAGTAGATCCAAATCTCAGGTGGACCACACCACAAGAAAGTGTTGATTGAACGGCCACCATTAAAAACTTCCTAGGGCCCATCATAACGTTTATTTGCAATCCAACCTGTTAATAAGGTCACACAGACGTGGGCGAAGGGAAAACATAGATATCAGCTTGATCCAAAACTTATGTGGCCCACAAGAAGCTTTTAATATTCAATCACCAGTTTCTGTGGCGTGGTCAACCTGAGATTAGTATCTGCTTCATTTTTGGGCTCATGTCCTAAAATGAGCTGGAAAAACGGATGGATATCGTGGATATACAACATATACATCAATGTGGACCCCACAGACAGGGGCCTCACCCACTAAGCCGTTACCCGCCCTCACCTAATCCGCGCCCGACGGCAGGGGCCTACATGCATTCCATGTAGATGGTGGAAATGTGGGCCACCTTACGCAACCATCTAATCCCAACCGTTGAATTCGGATACCCGAGCTGTGCCCAGCCCCGAAGAATGATCAGTGCCCCCTCATTACAGACCGTAACATCGCACGAGCAAATCAAAAACCTTTCTTCATCATAGGCACTATGCACCTCTCCACAGTCCACGTGCATCTCTGCCTGAGAGCTCATGGCACATCGGACTGTCCATGCGGTTCCAACGGTGGAGATCACTCGGCCCAAAAAACGCCCACTCATCAGGTGAGCTCCGCTTGTGCACCAATACTTCGAAGGGAAAACATAAAAACTCGGCCACATGGACCTCCCTGAAGAATCACATAGATTGGAAGAGCCGCAGCCACCCAATTGGCGACCATCAAATGGACGGTTGAAATAAAACCGCCACTTGTCCGTAATATGCAATCGAAATCATCCAATCAGTGCACTTTTCCGGCCGTACCACACATCTGCTGCGTTCCACAATTTTAACAGTCATGATTTTTCATAGGTGCGGCCCACCTAATGGATAGACCAACTTGACTTTTCCAACAGGATATCAATACGGTGGGGGCCCATCTGATGAGAAGATTAGAAGGCCCGCATCTCATCATGCATAGAGGTGCACATGGACTAAAGGACCATGGGCTGCATATCCCAAAACTCAGAACACCCCATAAACAAAAAGACCATTCCAACTGATGGACTTTGACCTGTTGAGAGCGTACCACCTGCTCATTTTCAATCACAACCATCTATTGGCAAGAGATCGTCCCACTAGCAGAGGATAGGCAGTTTATTTCTTAGGGGGGAAAAAAAAAAGGAAAATAAAATAAATAAAATCAACCACATGTATTCGTTTCCTAAGTAAAATCTTTGGTATTCAAACACATAACAAGCTATTTCTGCTACTTCGAATTGTCCATAAGAATCCACCGTGTGTGTATTTCAGCGCCGCAAAAAAGATAAAAGAGCAGTAAGCTACGACGAACGAAACAGAAAACAGGTGGGCGCAGCAAGCATGCCCAACGTGAAATGGATGCTGCCACTAACTTTACTGTGTCCATCCAAAGGAAGGATCTGCTGAAATGGTACCCAGGCCTATTACTTGGCCAGCATCATCCTCACAAATTCTTCATAGTTCACCTGACCATCGCCGTCCATGTCCGCTTCTCGGATCATCTCATCCACTTCCTCGTCTGTCAACTTCTCTCCCAGATTGGTCATCACATGTCGAAGCTGCTCCGTTTTCCATATGCAAAATAACAGAGTTCTCATCTCATGCAGATGTTCTCTCCTCTCTTTTTTTTTTTGGATAAATGAAAATTACTGGATGATTTGGAATTAGGGCTGTCAATGGGCATGGCCCGACTGTGCTTGGGTTTTAGGCCCACCGGCAAGGCTCTGGCCTGATTTATTGTGCCCAAAAAAAATAACAAAGCTGGGCCTCCAACTGAATTTAACAATGTTTTATATTCCAAACCAGCCAGCGTCAAATTCCATGTCCTTTTACATTTGTTACTTGGCAGGATTGGGACTAACTTTCAGGGCCCACTGTCCCAAGCCTGGGCCAAATTTTAAATGGACCAGGCCCGTTTGACGGGACTAACTGGAATGGCGGGAGAAGGGCGAGGAACTGATTTTCGCCAGAGGGTTTTGCTAGACAAGGACCACACGGCCAATTCCACACACATCCACATGAACTAACATGGCACATGTGATACATCCCACTGTGCATTGGCGGGGCCACATGGTGAAGACGGCTCAGGAATCAGGTTGTCCAGTCATCATGTGGGCCACATGTGAGCATCGAATTTGGATCTCAGTTCATGTGGGCCACATGCGCACTGGCCTGATTCTTTGGGCCAGGTCCTCCCTGCATTGATTGACCACCTATGCATCATAGCTTGGATGTCTCACGTACATGCTATGCTAGTCTGGCACATGTGGCTGCATGTAGACGTTCCAGAGGGCTTGCAGAATCTCTTCATAACAAGAGAAATTTAGCTAAAGATGAGAAAAGAAACCCAATGGCATACCTCTGCAGCAGAAATGAACCCATTTTGGTCCTTGTCAAAGACCTTGAAAGCCTCCTTCAGCTCCTCCTCAGAATCAGTGTCCTTCACAAGTCGAAAATGAAAAAGATAAACGAAAAGAAAATCAGAAACAGTTAGCTTAAGCAAGCAACAATTGATAAATAGAGATTATTACAAACAATGGCTATAGCACAAATTAAATAAATGCATGGACCGTCTACACTAGAAAAACAAAATGGTCAGGCAAGATGGAAATGGAAACGATCATGCATAATACTCAAAACTAGAACAAAAGCGGCTTCTGAATTCACATGAGTTCCCAGAGGGCCCAATGTACAGCTACATACATGAATCCACCTATATAAAATAAATCAAAACTCTTTGAACGAATATCATTTTCTGCAGCCAAATATCAGTTTGTTTCATCATCGTCACCGTGGTCATCCCAGCTTTGCTATTAGGGGCAGGCTTCTGAATCCTGTTTCAGTAATCATTCCTATCCCGGGCCCCATCCTCAAGAGTTCTTTCAAGTCTTCCCTTCATCCACCTCAGGCAACTGAAATTTGCAGTCCAGTTTCAGTTTTTTAATCAATGTACATTTGTCGAATATTTAGGCTTCTTGTACAGATGCTTTGATCACTTCAATCTTTTCAAAAATCACTTCACCATCTCAATAATTTTTCCTAATATAAAGAAAAAAGAATCTCACTCTTAAGAGTAATTTTCCAGTAGCAGGAAAATTGGTTCTTTTCGATTGAATAGTTTTCCTTTTGTTTCACAAAATTTGTAGCCCGAGGGTGGGTTCAGGCCCAGATTTTGAACTGGTAAGGCCAGGCCTATAAGGCAGGCCGGGGCCACCATCCTTACAAGTATGGTCAATTTGTAGACCTACAAAAAGACATAATAAAGAAAACATTCATGCCCAATTAGGATTTTTACTTCATCTTCATCATCTAAGCCTTCCCAATTAACACATGAATCCGGTTCCACAATCCGACTCTATCAAGGGCCATAACTACAGTTAGACCATAGGCCATCAAGTCTTTTCTTACTATATCCACCCACATCCTTTTGGGTCTTTCCTTGCCCTTTTAGAGCCTTCAACTTGCACCAACTCACTCCTAACCAGTGCAGTTCTCAGTCTCCTTTGCACACGACCAAACCAGCTATTACCTAGTGCTACTCCTAAGTTCCCTCAAATGCATTCTTGTCGAACTATCCTTGTCTTGCCACTCATCCATCTCAACATACTCAATTTGACTACACTCATCCTATGAACATGCAGTTCCTTACCTGCCCAGCATTCTGTCCCATAAAGCATGGCTGGTATTATAGCTATCTTATAAAATTTCCTTTTCAGTTTGAGTGGTATATGATGCTCACATACTCCAAAGGCAAATCTCTATTTCTTCCACCCCACTTGAATTCTATGGGCAACATCCTTCTCAATCTCTACACTGTCATGAATTATCAACCCCAGATGCAGAAAGGATTTTTACTGAATGAATGAAATAAGTATAATTTGACTGCTTGCAGCCCTATTAAATTGATAAACAGAATTAAAAAGAACTATAAAAATAAACCCTATGGACTTTTAGGAGCATACTGTTTGGTCTATATATTCCACGCACACGGGACCAGTAGGACTATTTAGGGGGTGTTTGGCACAAGGTATTAAACGGGATTAGGTGGTATGGGATTAATATATATATATATATATATATATATATATATATATATATATATATATATATATATATATATATATATTGCATGTAACAGGGATTGTCCCCTATTACCATGAGATACCATGGGACAAACATAATTCTATGCTGTGTTTGTGTCATGGTGGCATTCGGGTTTGTTGGCCGTTAAATACATATATCAACTAGCATTTGGAACCATTGAGAATAACATGTATGTATTATATCCGTACCGTCTATCCGTTTTACAACCTCATTTAATGGCATGGGCCCAAAAATGAGGCAAGCGTACGTGGACCACAACATAGAAAGCACTGGGACAATGACACCCACTGTTGGAATCTTCCTACGGTCCACCGTGATGTTTATTTTCCATCCCAACCTGCTCATAAGGTCAAACAGACTTGGATAAAGGAAAAACACAAATATTAGCTTGAACCAAAACTTTAGTAGCCCCCAAGAAGTTTTCAATGATAGGCGTTCAATCCCCATTGCTTTCTATGGTAAGGTCCACTTGAGCTTTGGATCTGCCTGATTTTTCAGCCAATGCCCTAAATTGATCTTGAAATATAGGTAGACGGTGCGGTTATAACCCATGCATCATTTATGGCGGGACCTATAAAACTTGCTGACATCGACAAACCTTTTCAAAAAATTTCAAATGGCAGGGCAGGAAGTAGTAATACAGTGCTCATAATCCAAAAGGGACCAAATACAATTCCATCTAACCTAATCCCAGCCTTTTCTATTTTCCCCAAACATTAGATGGAATTTGCACAGGACCAAATGCAATTCCATCCAATCTAATACCATGAGCCAAACGCCCCATTAAATACTTGGGCACCTATAGCAACTTTGGACCAAAAAGTAATCAAAACTGCTCATTGGGCCTCCATATTTGAGGGCCTGAATTTTTAATCCTGTAATCTGTGAGGCCCACTATGTCCCTATCTCTAGGTTTGGAAGGGGTCCTGCATTAGTTCCCACCTCTCAAGGAACCCTTCCTCTCCGAGCCAACTTTATTTTTTCAGCACACCATAATTTGAAAAGACAACTGTAAGCAAATGCACAGAAAGACCATTGCAATCAAACAGGGTTTTTAAGCTAGGACACAAGCATACAAGGTGGGTCCACCTTGGTGTGACGGACGCCATTAATCAGGCAGGATCAGTGGTTGATCATGCACAAAACCATAATTGCAATTCCACACATTGCCAGTAGAACTTGAAAAATAGTAATTGCAATTCAGCAAATTGCAAGTTGAACTTGAAATAGTAATTTGCAATTCAGAGAATCATCACTCATCATGAATAGCAATACATGGCTGAATCAGTCAGAGACTCGTCAGTCTAGCTCATATTGATTGGTCATGTAGGGCCCGTTTGGATACCACCAAATGAGTTACTTTTTCTACTCACAGCAGTAGATAAGTAACTTATTTCAGATAAGTTTGGTTTGGTTTATGATTAGTTATAAGTAACTTTTTTACTTAAAAGTACATAATCACTTCAGTTAATTTTTTTAGCTTTTCTACTTCTCATAAGTTGCTGAAGAGAGGCATCAGGAGAGACAAAAGAGAGGAGAAGCTGACAAGTATGTTGTTTGCCAAACATACTTATCTTCTTGATAAGTAGAAGCTAAGATAAGCTACTTGTGGAATAAGTAGCTTATCTTAAGCAACTTACAATCCAAACGCCATGTAGTCTTTTATTAATCGAATAATTGCCATTCAATTCAATCTAGAGTCCAAAAGCAGCAAAGTCGTAACATCTCCCCGGCAATACATGGCTGAACTATTGTCATCTTAGCTGTTCTCCCAGCAATTTGGGGTTGGCTTTTTATCGATTGGCAAAAGTTTTACAATCAGCTGGCCACCACATATCAACCTTCCTCTCTTGCCCAAACTCTTGGAACTGGCAACAGTAGAGGCTCGCTAGCTGAACAGGACATATGTCCAACTTGGGGAAGAAATAGTGAGTGGAGACTACTGAAGCCTTCTTCAGTGATAGTGAGTGAAGATTACCAAGTTCTTCTTCAGCGATTCCCAGCTATGGATTAGACAGAATGTTCAAACGAATCACATATTTACTGTATCTTGACACAAACAAGGGAAACACTCATGCGTGCCCAGTTGCACTGACTAGGTGCACTGGTGCTCTTGGTGTGCCCAAGTGCTTTTAGACACTTGGGCTCTCGAATCATCACTTTGGACCATCCATTGGGTTAGCCCACTTTTCATGTTCATATAGATTGAGGATGATAGCCTACCAGACATTGGCCTCTCTTTTAGGGGGCATTTGGCTCATGGTATTAGATGGGATGGAATTGCATTTGGTACCGTGTAAATTCCATCCAATGTTTGGGAAGAATGGGAAAGGCTGAGATTAGGTTAGATGGAATTGTATTTGGTCCCTCTTAGATTATGAGTATTGTATCACTGCTTTCCGTCCTGCCATTTGAAAATTTTTTTAAAGGTTTGTTAATGTCAGCAAATTTTATAGGTCCTGCCAGTGTATGGGTTATATCCACACCATCCGCCTATTTTTCGAGATCATTTTAAGGCATGGGCCCAAAAATCAGGCAAATCCAAAGCTCAAGTGGACCTCACCATAGAAAGCAGTGGATATTGAACGCCTACCATTGAAAACTTCTTGGGGGTTACTGAAGTTTTGGTTCAAGCTGATATTTGTGTTTTCCCTTCATCCAGGTCTGTTTGAACTTATGAACAGGTTAGGATGGCAAATAAACATCACGGTGGACCGTAGGAAGATTTCAACAGTAGGCGTCATTACCCCACTGCTTTCTATGTTGTGGTCCACGTACGGTTTGGATCTACCTCATTTTTGGGCCCATGCCATTAAATGAGGTTGCAAAATGGATGGACGGCACGGATATAACACATACATATTATTCTCAATTGTTCCAAATGCTAGTTGGTATATGTATTCAATGGCTAACAAACCCGAATGCCACCATGACACAAACACAATATGGAGTTATGCTTGTCCCATGGTATCCCATGGTAATAGGGGACAATCCCTATCACATGCAATAATTATATTTTTTTAATCTCATACCACCTAATCCCATTTAATACCATGCGCCAAACACCCCCTTATAACCATAGGTTTTGCAAGTCGCTAATGGGATGGTTATGGTCATATGATCAAAATGGTAGCATGGAGACAAGTTATCCATTGAATGGACTATTCATGTTGATTATTGACCTTCTTTGATCCCAAATTTCCCTTTTCGTATGGAACTGATCAGATGGAAAAGCTCCTCCAATCAATGTCAAGAGTGGGGTGAGCCTAATAGACAGACAAGATTGACAACTTTTTTTACTGTCCACATGTCTAAAAACACTGAGCAAACTAAGATCATCAATGTACCCAGGCTCTGTTGGAGTTAGGCCCCATAAATAGATACAACACTAATTAAAATACGATTGGCTAATGGTCTTCACCATAGGTTTGCTCCCTATAGGTGAGGGTTCAATTCCCCTCCTTGGCTTTACCCGATACACGTGGTTGTGGGTGATTGCGTGTATCCGCAGGGATTAGTCTCACTTCAAAATAGAGGTGGGGACACCCTGTGTCTTCAAAAAAAAATAATAATAATAATAACTGATTAAATGAGATCTGCCTCCATTAGGAGAACAGTCCGATGAAACTGAAATGATTCAGAATAAATAAATAGATGAATAAAGAATCTGTGGAGCATCATGCTTGCAGTAAAATAATCAGCACACAACAAAGAAGGAATCTTCCATATTTTACTTCTATCCACATAGACCTAGAACTTGGGGAAAAGATGAATGAGGTCGTTAGAAAAACAACAGGTACAATTCTGAGAACAGGGATGCTATTCAATCCACCACTCATATCCTATTATGCTAAGCGTATGGGGCATCAAGTTAAACTCACTTTCATTTTACGTGCCATCAAATTCAAGAACTCAGGGAAATCGATAGTTCCATTTTGGTCAGCATCAACCTCATTGATCATATCTTGGAGCTCAGCTTCAGTTGGATTTTGCCCCAAAGATCTCATCACCGTACCCAATTCTTTGGTAGTGATGCAACCTGCATGGATGTCACAGATGTTCATTAAAAGGAGAATGACATTGCATAGCATGAGGGTAACAGTGGTTAATGATGTGAGGTAACAAGTGTACTAAATATAAATACAAAGATGACCACGAAGCTCATTGAATGTAAGTGATTCAATTCACTTTTCCATGGTAGTGACAAAAGAAGTATATTCTGAGCTGCGACCTTCTTCGGTGTATAAAAACAAATCAGGAACTGGGTAATTTATGGCAGCCAAGGAATCAGTAATAACTTTAATACGATGAAGGTAATCAGCTGTAGATGACCCTCCTTTTTTAATAGTTTGAAGTTGGCCTCGGAGATACGACACAGAAAAAGCCACTTTAAGTGTCAGCTCAGATTTGCCAAAACAGGTGCAAATTCACATCATTGGTTAATGCTTAACATTATTTGGATTTCAAGTGTAATGGCCCATCGCTTCACATTCTCCAGATATTCTGATTTTAATGGAATGTAAATATTTTTTTTATCACATGAATGTTCTTAACAAGATAAACCGGAAGGCATTAATAAGATTGTAAGGAATCATAATAGTGCCAACAAAAGAAGATTAAAAAGATTAAAGAACAGAATCAACAGATCTTACTCAAATAGTATCAACAGAAATAACACTTAAGCAGGTACAACTCCCATCTAACCATCTAGTTTATAATCTGCCACCAAATAAAATTTGCTCACAAATCCTTGTGTCAGGTACAAGTCCCAACTAGTTTATGTAGAATACATAAACTAGAGGTATATATCTATATATATCTCTGAGTGCGTGGGGATGTTATTATGAGCCGAGCTATGTGGGCCCCACCATGATGTGTGACAGACATTCATCCCATCAATCGCTTGACTGTTTCATTATCTCTCCCTCCCTCCCTCCATGCCAAAATGGTTACGTAATGGTAACAGTGCTAACCGTTACACATTACAGGGCCAAAATGGCCATTACGAAAGAAAAATAAAAATAAAAATGACCCGTAATGGTTCCAAGACAGATTTTTTTCATATAAAAAATTACACATTGTGGGGCTGAAACAGCCGTTACCAAAAAGAAAGACCCTAATGGTCCCAAGACAGATTTTTTTTCATGTGAAAAAAAGGCCGTAATGGCCCATATCACAACAGCAACAACGGTGGCCATTACGGCCACCATTTTACCGTTTCAGAACACCTTGCTCTCTATCCATCCATCCATACACATGTATGTATGCATATGTATATGTGGGAAAGGGTACCATGAGGTTGAGCTCTGTGGGCCCCACCGTGATGTGTGATGGACATCTATCCCATCAATCAGATGCACCCTTTCTTGGTGAGCCATGGGCCTAAAAATCAGGCCAATCCATGACTTAGGTGGGCCACACACACCACAGACAACAGTTGAGAATGGATGCCCCCCATTGAAACCTTCCTAATTGTTTATGGGGCCCAGTGAGATATGGTTCAGACATCCGGCCCATCCATTGTGTATGTCCCACTTGGATGAGGGATCACACCAAATTTCAGGCCACTCTAAAACTTACGTGGGCCCCACCAAGTGCTTTTAGATGTTTTAGGCATGATTTTAGATGGTGTGACCCACCTGAGTTCCATATACGGCTGATTTTTGGGACATCCCCTAACCTAGAGAAGACCCACCAAATGCAGCGCGTGGATGTCCATCACACATCACAGTGGGGCCAACAAAGGTCAGCCCCATGGGAAGCTCCAATGAGGTCAACCACATAGTACCTTTTCCCTATAAACAATTGATGGGTTGGATATCTGAATCACATCCCAATGGTTTCGGTGGGTGGGCATCCACTCTCAATTGTTTTTTTGTGGTGCGGCCCACCTAAGTCATGGATTGGCCTAGCCCATCATGGAAGGGTGCATCTGATTGAAGGGGTGGATGTCCAACACACAACACGGTAGGGCCCACAAAGCTCTACCTCATGGGAAGCTCCCATGAGGTATTGGCCCCACCATGATGTGTGATGGACATCCACTCCATCAATCAGATGCACCCTTCCATGGTGGGCCAGGGACCTAAACATCAGGCCACAAACCACAGGCAACAGTTAAGAGTGGATACCCACCAATTGAAACTTTCATGATCATTTATAGGGCCCACTAAGATGTGGTTTAGACACCCAACCCATCCATAGTGTGTGTCCCACTTGGATGAGAGTCACACTAAGTTTCAAACGTATCAAAAACTTAGGTGGGCCCCACCAAGTGGTTTTAGATGTTTTAGACACAATTTCACATGGTTTCAAATGGTATGGCCCAGTTGAGTTCAGGATACGGTTGATTTTTGGGATATCCCATAACCTAGAAGGAACCCACCAAATGCACAGTATGGATGTCCAACATATATCATGGTCAAAGCACAAGCTCAATCGATCAAGAAATCGTTGATTCCTCTTAAGCGATCAATCGAACATAGTCAAAACAATCCAACGAGTTCTCGGGACTATTTTCGACCTAGCTTAATCAATTGAAAGCCAGGCCCAATCAATCAAGCCTAGCCATTAGAGATCAGTTGGAGCATTTTTGTTATATATATTGAATTCGGATGTTTGGACAAATTATGGATTTTGGCATTTTAAAAATCCTAGTGCATTCCAAGCTCTACCAAACCTCCTAAACTCTATCCCATTGAGATTCACGCCTTCTTCCTAGTGATTATTCACTCTAACGAGCATTTCATGCTTCTCTAGAGTTTAGACACTGATTTTATTGGCAAATCATAATGTCTACCAATCTCTATATTGTCCATCAAGGAGAATTCCCTAGGGAATTCAACTTCCTATTAGTTGTAGGAGATTCTACCTAACTCCCATCACCTTGGTCACCTCAATAGAGCATTGCATGCAAAGTTTTTTTTATCTTGAAGCTAAACCCTTGGCAAAGCATCGGCATCAACGATCGAGGGAGCAAAAGGGGAGTTGATTGAAGTACGGGAGAGCATCGATCAAGCAACCTAAGACGACGCGTCAAAGGAGCTTAATTCGACAAGTGTCATGTATGAGTCCACACTCCCTTTCTTTGTGTAGGATTGAGGGTGAGTTTGCTTGTGTAGGACCTAAGCTCTTGTGTAGGGTTGAATCCACCAAACACAGGTGTGTACGTGTTAGTTTCTACGGGAGCCTCCGACGGGAGTAAATGTAGGTCCTTGGACTAAGACCAACATTCATGGCTAGCCTATAGAAAACCACGTCCGAGAGAGTCGATACTTGTGTAAGATTATAAAAGTTAAAAGTGAACCTGATTTAAAACCTCCGAAAATGAAATCTGATACACTCATGGGTTGAGTGTGTCCGTCAGTAGTGGAGCAGAATAATCGAACCACTATACATGCTTGTGTTTGGGATTGTCTTTGAACACTTGTTTAATTATGCTTATATGACTAATTGATGAATTATACGTATGCCTGGTTAGATGGATGCTAAAAGTTAATAGCTAGCACATCCCATACACACTATCTTATATAGATTGGTTGCTTGAATGGCATATCTATTGTAGTCTATGTGTTTGGACCCACTATTGGCTTGGAAGCCTTAGTGTTAAATTGTTTTACTAGGTCTAAATGGCCATATTAGTTTAAGTAAGCAATTGTGTATTTAATTGGCAAAAAATTTATTTGGTCCTAATCCCCCTCCCCCCTAAGACATAAGCTTCATTCTATAGCTACACCAAGCTTGCGCGTAGCCGTGGTATCCTACACCACATGCAATTTCAGTATATACACACACAGAGACAAGATATACATACATACATATGTAAATACGTAGGGCCATCAATGGGCCAGGCTTGGGGTAGGTCTCGGCCCGGATTTCAAACTATTTCAGGTTGGGCCATCGGGTTGGGCCTATTCAAAATTCTGATTTTTTAAGCCCAAGCCCGAGCATGGCCCATTGACACCCCTATAAGTATGTACACACAGGCATACATATATGTATGTATGTATCTACACACACACGTGTGTATACATGTATGTATATATATGCATATATATGTATATCTATATACGCATATATAGATACATACACCTAAACATACATGTGTGTGTACGTATGTACGTATGTATGTATCTACACGCACACGTGTGTATACACACCCCTATAAGTATGTACACACACAGGCATACATATATGTATGTATGTATCTACACGCACACGTGTGTATACATGTATGTATATATATGCATATATATGTATATCTATATACGCATATATAGATACATACACCTAAACATACATGTGTGTGTACGTATGTACGTATGTATGTATCTACTCGCACACGTGTGTATACACACCCCTATAAGTATGTACACACACAGGCATACATATATGTATGTATGTATCTACACGCACACGTGTGTATACATGTATGTATATATATGCATATATATGTATATCTATATACACATATATAGATACATACACCTAAACATACATGTGTGTGTACGTATGTTTGGATGTATGTATGATATATGCGTAGATATACATGTATGTATGTGTACATACATACATATATATGAGTATGTATGTACTTACGTACGTTTGGATGTATGTATGATATATGCGTAGATATAAATATGTATGTATGTGTGTGTGTACATACATACATATATCTACACATATATACATACATACAAAATTATGCGTGTGTATATTTGATGCAAACATATTTCACCAAAATTATGGTGAAAACGTACTCATTGAATCATTTGTGGGCCTCACTATGATGTGTTCATGACATCCACTCTGACATTAGATGCATCGGCTCTCATTTGGGCATGAGCACAAAAATTACACTGATTCATGTCTCAGGTGGACCAAACGACAAGGAGGGGGGATGCCCACCGCGTTGTCTATACACCATCCAACCCATTCACCTAGCATTTGTCCCAAAGGAATCCCATGGCCATCAAGTTATTTTGACACTCCAGTGGATCCCATTGGAGATCAATGGTGTGTGTCGCCCCTAAAGGCCCACCTTTTTGGATGAGATAGATTTTTGGGCACCCAGCTAAACAAGCCAGGGTGCATCAGATGGATAGGTTAAATGTCATCAACACAACATGGTGGGCCCTCGACAAAACATTTTCACCATTTTACCAAAACATTTTCATTGAGAAATGTCAACTGATACAACAAGAGAAATGCTAGGGAATGTGAGTATGTGACTAAGCAAAAAACTGGTTCTCCAGCAAAATGATTCCCTTTAGGTAAAATGCATTTCATGATCCAACATCCAAGGAATATAGGACATGAATTTAAAAACTTCAGTGCTCCAACTCACACAAATTTGTGCACAGCAAGAACTGTGTATGCATCTTGAAACGTGTTGATGATATTGTACTTGTATACCAATATAAAGTTTGAGTACCAAAGCAATAAATGTGCATGTTTATTTAAATATGTGGTACCGAATCTATTGCAAATAGAGGTGATAAATATATCAAGGTTTTCAAGGGCACGAAGGATAGTTGAGATGGTCGAGCCCTATGAGACAAGGTACGAGTCTCAAGGCATAAGCTTCAAAAAATAAATCCAAAAGATTATAAAACAGAAAATGAGAAAATAGTAAAGCACACAAGAAAAGTTTTGAAAAAAAATTGAAATATAAATCATAAACAATGAACAGACACACAGGGTGTTAAGTCTACCACTAGAGGACATATTTTCATCATAACGGAACAGTGAACTACCAATATTAACAAGCAAATACAATAAATAACTAAACTTAATTCAAACTAGATGCTAGTAAACCACTCATGTCTTAGCCATTGCAAACCCACTCATAGCACAATAAGAGTTGCATCTGGGCCTAGGGACAACCCAATGAATCAACCTAAACAGTCCATTAGGTCTGGTCCACACCTCATGCGCCACCATGCGCGGATGTTATTAATCAAATGATCATATCCATCCAAAAGCTGGTCTCCTATTTTATAACCATCCATTTTCCAAGTCACCAATGGATTGGTTAAGATCATTTTACCAAGGTGATTTGGAGGAGGGGGTAAAGGGGCCAAAAGGATGGCTCAGACCACTAACATTGGATCAGCCATGGCCGACCCCACCCATTTCCACCTATCATGGAATTAAGAGACAAGTATCCAAAAGAAATTCAAAGAAACAAAAGATAAAAATAAAATAAAAGGTTAAATTTTCCCAGATAGACAAGGCTATAAGCCTCGTATGAGGCGTAGGCTCATACGAGGCTTATAGCCTCGTGTAATTAAGCCTCACAAACAGCCCCAGCACCTTTTTCTTCCACCTCATCCTGGCATATGCTGCAAGGCGTGAGGAATGCACCTCTAAAAAGGACCTTTTCTATAGGTAGCGTGGACTCGAAAGGAATCAAACATGAGTGCAGTGTAATCGTATACAATGGCTTATAGAGACAGGCCCCAACACCTTTTTCTTCCTCCTCATCCTGGCATATGCTGTAAGGCATGAGGATTGCACCTCTAAAAAGTAGGACATTTTCTATAGGTAGAGTGAACTCAAAAGGAATCGAACACGCACGCACGCACACATCTATAACCATCTGAAACATACATCATATTCCTCCCCCCGAGTCACCAACTCCTGATAACCATAAGACTAAGAACCTTCCAACTCAAGTAAGATAGGAAACAAAATATTTTACGTTACAACAAAGAAAAGTGTAGAAAATGGTTAACTTGGCAGAGCTGCATGCTCAGACAAACATGCACAGGTAAATAACCCAATATCACCATAACAGCATTATAAACCCAAATCAAAAGCAGGCTACAAAACATAATAAAATAAGGAAAAACAAACTAAAATGCAAAGATTCAAATGTTCAATCATCAAAATGAAGAGCCAAAGCAACCGAACAACCAAAATCAAAAATTCGCTCATGAACGCCGAAATCTGTGTACATGAGCATCTACAAGACATGCTTCTGAGATTCAGAGAAAAAAAAACAAAAACAAAAACAAAAACAAAAAAACAAAAAAAAACAAATCAAAATCTCTCCAACAAAACAGGTATGATTTCTACAAGACAAGTTTCCAGATTCAAAGGAAGGAAGAGCGATGACGATGACAACAAAGACAACAGTGTTAACAAAGATATGCTGGACAGTAACAACAACCACAGCAAAAATGACGATGATGCTGATGAATACAACAAAAATGAATGATGACGATGACAACGACAATGATGCTCATGACAGCAGCGGCAACTGAACAAATACCAGAAATGGGAAATCAAGAGAACCTAGCCAATCAAGTAAACAGAGAATTTCACAGGACCGCACCAAATAACCTTCTCAGTAGAATCAAATCAGATCTTCCATTATATCGAATAACCTTCTCATTCATCCATTCATTTCAGATCCAAAAATACACAAGATCTCCCAAAGTAGAATCGGCGGAAAATAATAGCAATTTCCAAAAAAAAAAAAAGACACATAAAGATTAAAATCCAGACCTAAATCCATTAAAACCTCAATCTCTCCCGGGATCGTGATTTTCCGCACGAATCAACAGGATTATACACACGAAACCATCCGAAACCCTAGAAATCAAAAACTAGGCTCAAAATCAACGAAATACGAAGATCGAGACAGACAGACAGACAGAGAGAGAGAGAGAGAGAGAGAGAGAGAGATCTACCATCTCCGTCCTTGTCAAAGAGACTGAAAGCTTCCTTGAATTCAGAGATCTGCTCTTCCGTTAGCTGCTCTGCCATGGTCTCTGTCTCTCTCTCCCTCTCTCTCTCTCTTTCTCTCTCACTAGCAATAAAGCAGAGGCTCGTTCAAATGAGCCGGCATCTTCTACTAACCTGTTTTAAAACACACCAATTTGTGGGGCCACCATGTTGTCTACAATGTTGTATATTCGTAAAATCTACTCCGCCCATCGTTTTCTATCCTCCGTCTTAGGAGCTAGAGAAAAAATCAACAAGGTACACGACTCCGGTTCCCGGTCCATCGAGTTGGTCCCAGGACCCCAAAAGGAAGAAAATCAGCCATGTACAAAACTCATACTTGGCTGCGGACCCACTACCAACCAGCCACCTGGAAGCGGATTGGCTGGTCTACCACACCACACTCCAGGTATATAGTTGATGTAGATACGTGTCGTGCGATGACAAGCTCCTATGGCTCCGAGTTGTAGGAACGGTTCAAAGGAGATCAAAGTTACATGCCCCCACAATGATGTATTAATTATATCTATACTGTTTATCTATTTCTTAGATATTTTTAGAGCATTGGCAAAAAATAAATCATATCCAAAGCTCAAATAGAGCACACCAAAAATAATAGCGATGATGATGATTTTCGGTGTTGAAAAATTTGTAGGGCCCACCCACTATAACATTTATTTTCCATCCGATCTATTAATAAGGTTGTTGATGCAAAAATCTGGTTCGTCCTCTTAGACCTTCGTATACCTGCACGGAAAGAGGACAAAGGAGACCCTGGCTTGAGCAGGGGACCCTCCGATGCCAAAGTCAGGCCTGGATTCTGGGTCTAAATGTATTGAGGGATTTTGAGAAAGAATTTTTTTCTACCTCACAAAACGATGGAGGTTCCTCTTTTATAGCTGCTGGAGCATTTAATCGTACGAGGATTCTTCTCCTGATATCGTGTGCGGGATCCTCTCCTGGTATCACGGAGATAGGACCGTGCCCATCTCCAGTCTTCATCCGATCCCGTGAGCTTCGGGGTCGGGGATCTTATCCCAAGATATTCGGGATGAGGCTTTATCTTGCGCTGGCCGATTTGATAAGAAGATCGGCCCGATGCATGCCCGGATTGCTGATGTGTCGTCCGAACCGACTTAACTTCTGTCTCGGTTTAGTGAACCATGCCTCGGATCTGACACATCCTTTGGCGACCCGAGGCATTAAGTCCGAGTTTCCGAACTCTGTATCTTTTGTCCCAAACAGTAAGCCCCCTTACTCCGTGTGTTTCATATGACACTTAGGAGTAGCGAGTTTTGAGTCGGTTCATAACTTAGTCCGAGACAATAAGTAGTCATTTAATGCATTCTGTGTCGCCTTTGACGGGAGACGGTTCAGTTTCTGACATCGCATGCGCCGACAGCCGTCAAATCGCTCGCCCCACCAATGAGGGTTGAACACTTAGCAAGGGCATTATTGTCGTCAGTCGACGTGCGCCACGTGTCGAGTGGGGGAGTCGATGCAGGCGTCGAATCATTTCCCCATTAATTGCTTCTGCCACATGGCAATCTTATAAAATGGTGGGGGTCCCGCATTTCGAACTTCTACTGCCATTCCCGCTTTGCATTTCCTTTGGAGCTTTTTCCGTCTTTCGTCTTCTTCCTTTCCTCTTTCTTAACTGTCAGCGGCTCCTTTCGCCATTTCCGTTTTCCTTCCTCCCTCCGGTGAGTCTCCCCTTCCTCTTTATTTAGTGATAATGGCGGCTAGAGGTTCTCGAAGTCCCCAGGAGGGAGTTTCCGGAGATGAAGGCGAAGCGCAACGTTTTTGGAATGTTGCGGAATCGCCTTCCTTACTGACAGAGATAGCAGTTGATGCGAACGCTGCTTTTCTTTCTAAGAGGGTCACTGAAGCTCCGGCGGAGCGCCCTGCTTCCGTTGATCCTTCTCGTGGTGGGTCGTCTTTAATAACCCGCCCGGGAAGGCCTAATCTTCCAAGGGGCATGGAGGAAGAAGAGGAGGAGGAAGAGGAAATATTGATTGCCGAGGGAACCTCTGGGCCGGTTCCTGTTGATAAGTCGGCACACGCCGAGTCTGAAGGAGAAGGATCGGGGGATGATCTAAGCGGCCCGGTTCCTTCAGTAACTGAGGCGGATTTAGAGAGAATCCGAATCGGGTATCACATCCCGAATCGGTTATCACTTATCTCCCCGTCAGAATGACTTGCCGGATCAACCTCCTGCGGCGATCGCGATCTACCAAGTCTCGATGCAATGCGGCTTGCGTCGGCCCCTTCAGGCCATTGTCCGAGGAGTTTTATCTCGTATTCAGATCCCTGGGCAAATAGTTTCGAATGGGTGGAGGAACTTATTCGGGTGTGCGGTGTTGTAGGCTGAGATGGAACAGCCACCGCTAACAGTCGACGAATTTCTCCACTTATACCAAGTGCGCGTGAACCCGAACTACCCTGGCTTTTATGTCTTCGCTGCTTGGCGGGGCGGAGGCGGCTCCCTAATAACTGACCCTCCCACTTCCAACAAACATTAGAGAGAACGTTGGTTTTGGGCCTGCGGTCGCTGGGAGACGGCTGAGTCCGGGTCCTACGAGGCTCGTGTTCCTCGGGCGTTCCAGAGAGCAGGTGACTTGGGTCTTCTCTCTTGCCCTTCTTTATTTTTGTAATATTCTTAGTCTGATGGGTTTGTGTCTGGCAGATATTCCGAAGAAGCGGCAAAAGCTCGGCTCCAGTGCTTCAGCTCGGATCAAAGAGTTGAGGACGTTGGATCTGGCAGATAGGTCCTGGAAGGTGCTCTTACAGCCGGAGCGTCTTCATCTCGCAGGTCTAGACTCGGCCGTCACAGGTAATTGAAAATGTATCTTCTGAATTTTCCCTGACTTACTTCATATTTTTTTTTTTAATTTTTAGATTTGCCCGAAGCTCGACCCCATCTCAGAATTGTTCCCGAATCGGCCCCCTCGGAAATGACTGGAGCTCGTCCTCCTCTTAGGGCGGTTTCGAAGTTAAAGGCTCCTCCGCGATCAGTTCTTCTGTCGGAGCCTCGGCCGCCGAAGAGACAAAGAGTGGTGCGGAAGGAGAAGGAGCCTGCGAGTTCTTCTGCCCCTACTGTCGTCGTAATTTCTAACCCGGAAGAAAGGGTGGAAGTGACGGTGGCCGCAGCCTCGGAACCTCAGGCGGCACCCGACTCGGGACACGTTGCGACGGATGTTCCGAGACAGGAGGAAGAGACTAGGGCTGCGTCTTCCAGAGGGGAAGAAGAGACGAGGACTGTATCCTCCAGAGGGGAGGAAACGAACCAAGAAGGGCCGTCCTTCCTGCAGAAAGTGGTGTCGGGGATGGTTCCCTGGGCCTTAGCCCTTGGGGGCGAAAAAGAGTTCATCAGTCTCTACAATGCTCCTTCATCGCAAACCATCGGCCATGCAGCAAGGGTACTTTTTGAACTCGCTCCCTGCTTGGTTAAGGCCAGCAAAGAGTTATCTTCGACTCATCGGCTGCAGACTCTTCTGTCGGAAGCCGAAGGGCGACGCGAGGATGCCGAAACTCGGGTCGGCGTTCTGATAGGCGAGGCGGCCCTGCCGAAGACGCAAAAGCAGAGGCGGCTTTCTCCAGGAGAGCCCTTGATGAAGCGCAAGCCGAGGTTACTCGGGTATTGGCTCTCCTTTCCAGAACTGAAGAAGAGAACCGACGAGTTCTCGCAGTCCATGCTTCTTGTGCGGATGACTTGGCTCGGGCTAAGCTTGAGGCGGCGGGGCATATTCAGCAGGCCAACGAGAAGATTCGAGAGGCTGAGAAGGCTAAGGACCAAGCCGTCCAAGCTTTCCTTGAGTCAGCGGAGTTCGAGGATGAGAGGGATCGCTTGTTCCAAAGCAGATTTCTGGAATGTGTCAAAGACATAAAGAAATCTTTTCCTGACCTTGATCTCTCAGAAATCGAGGGTGGAGGAGCCTCGGAATCCGAGAACCCGGACGCCGCTGCTGAAGCCATTGCTGGGGATGAGGCCGGTACATGCGAGAATGCTTCGGGTACCGTTCCTACCGGAGGACAGTAACCAGGGCCCCTTGTGTTTTTTTTTTTTTTTTAAATCGATGTATTCACATGTTGTACTCGCATGTGGTTGATGAATGAAAGAAAACGCTTAGTTTTATTCATTTGACTTGGCTTTAATCTTTCTTAGTTCAGAGTCTTTAAACATTGAGTACCAAGCTAAGGATAGTAAATCTTGAGGTGCTCAGCGTTCCAAGGATGAGGCAATGATTGTCCGTTTAGATCTTCTAGCCGATACGTTCCCGGTCAAATGGTACCCGAGACGATATAGGGTCCTTCCCAATTGGGTCTCAGCGTACCCGATCCAAATTCCTTGGTATTGGAAAATACTTTTCGGAGAACTATATCTCCCATTCGAAACCTCCTGATCTTAACTCGGGTATTGTAGAACCGAGCCACTTGTCGTTGCCGTGCCTCCGTGCGCAGCCGCGCCACTTCCCTTCGTTCGTCTAGAAGGTCGAGCCAGAGTGTAAGGAGTTCTTCATTTTCTTCCGCATTGAACGAAGTGATTCGAGCCGAAGGTAATCCGATTTCAACGGGAGTGACGGCTTTCGAGCCATACGCGAGTGAAAAGGGAGTTTCTCCTGTGGCGGTTCGAGCTATAGTTCGGTAAGCCCAAAGAATTTTTGGGAGCTCTTCGGCCCATGCTCCTTTGGCCCGGTCAAGCTTGGTCCAAAGATGTTGCTTGATAATCTTGTTAACCGCCTCAACTTGTCCGTTAGTTTGAGGATGATGAGGTGAAGAATAGACGTTTCTGATTCCGAGGTTGTCGCACATCTCGCGAAAGCTCCTATTATCAAATTGTCTTCCATTGTCTGTAATAATGGTACGGGGTACTCCAAATCAGCAGATAATATTTTTCCATACAAACTCGGTGATCTTCTACTCGGTTATTTTAGCTAATGGCTCTGCCTCGGCCCACTTTGTGAAATAATCCACTGCTACCACAGCAAACTTAGTCTGACCTTTTCCCATAGGGAGTGGACCTATGATGTCGACACCTCACTGTGCGAAGGGCCAGGGACCAGTCATCGGCGTCAGTGCCTCGGGGACTTGCCTCGGAATTGCCGCGAACCGTTGACATTTGTCGCATTTTTGGACGAGCTTGCGAGCGTCGTGTTGGATAGTGGGCCAGTAATATCCCTGTCGTAGGACCTTGTGGGCGAGAGATCGCCCTCCAGAGTGGTTTCCGCAGATTCCTTCATGGATTTCACGTAATACATAGTTCGCCTCACTGGGTTTGAGGCACCGCAGCAACAGAGCGTAATAACCTTTCTTATAAAGGGTTCCGTTGAGTATGGTGTAACGGGAGGCTCGGATCTTAACTCGTCGAGCCTCGGCACGATCTTCAGGCAGCTTTCCCTTGTCAAGGTATTGGCGGATTGGATCGATCCAGGATGGTTCCGAGTCGATTGTATTGACGGCCTCGCTAATTGGTTCATTTATACTCGGTTTATCGACGTATTCGACAGGGACGGACCTAGGTATATCATCTTCATCGGCGGAGGCGAGCTTTGCTAATAAATCAGCTTTGCCGTTTTCTGTACGAGGGATCCGAGTGACACGACAGAGTTGAAATCCATTGATAAGTTCTTTCGTTTTCCCCTTGTATGCTCTCAATTGGTCTTTCCGTGTCTGGTATACACCGGTAACTTGATTAACAACCAACTGAGAATCGCTGAAAACACTTAGGTGCGTGACTCCCATGCTAGCGGCGAGTCGGAGGCCGAGTAACAATGCTTCATATTCTGCTGTATTGTTCGACGCTTGGAATTCAAGTCGTAAGGCATACTGTATATAGGTATGATCGGGGGTTTCCAGCACAACCCCAGCCCCACTTGCCTTCGAGTTGGAAGAACCGTCGACAAACAGTTTCCAGGGAATAGGGCAGGGTAGGGTCGAGGGAGCGGTTGTTGTTGGAACTGCAACATCCTTTGGCATATCGTTGACCGGGAGTTCAGTTGGTGGTGTTCCCTCGGCAATAAAATCGGCTACGGCTTGCCCTTTGATTGCTACCTTCAGTCTGTATTGAATGTCAAACTCACTCAGTTCGATAGCCCACTTCATGAGTCGGCCGGAAGCTTCTGGTTTCTGCAATACCTGGCGAAGCGGAAGATCGGTCATCACGATGATGGTATGAGCATGGAAATACGGCCTGAGTCGGCGAGAGGAAGTTATTAAAGTCAAGGCCACTTTTTCCAAGCTTGGGTATCTCGTTTCTGCTGACAATAACGCTTTGTTGACGTAATAAACCGGCAGTTGCTTTCCTTCGGATTCTCGTATCAAAGCCGAGCTAACCGTTGCCTCGAATACTGCTAGGTAAAGGAGCAGGGACTCCCCTTATTCGGGTTTTGATAAGAGAGGTGAAGAACCGAGATATGATTTTAATTGTTGGAATGCCGCTTCACATTCTTCCGTCCAACCCATTGTTTGTCTTCCTTTCAACTGTTTGAAGAAAAGGAGACATTTATCCATGGCTCTGGACAGGAATCGATTAAGTGCTGCGACTCTTCCAGTCAACCTTTGGATGTCCTTAATGGTTTTAGGGGATTCCATATCAATCAAAGCCTTTATCTTCTCAGGGTTTGCCTCTATTCCTCGCTGACTAACCAAGAAACCGAGGAACTTTCCAGAGCCCACCCCAAAAGCACATTTACTCGGATTCAGCTTCATCGGAAACTTCCGTAGGATGAGAAACATTTCTTCCAAATCATTCACATGATCTGCCGCGTGTATACTTTTGACGAGCATGTCGTCAATGTATACTTCCATGGTTCGACCTATAAGCCGAGCAAAGATTTTGTTGACTAATCTTTGATAAGTTGCGCCGGCATTCTTCAGACCAAATGGCATCACTCGGTAACAATAAAGGCCTTTGTCGGTGACAAAGGTAGTTTTTGATTTATCTATTTGATGCATTACAATTTGATTATACCCTGAATATGCATCCATGAAGCTAAGGAGCTCATGTCCGGCGGTACTATCTACTAGCTGGTCTATCCTCGGAAGCGGAAAGCTATCCTTGGCAAGCTTTATTTAAGTCAGTATAGTCAATACAGACTCGCCACTTCCCGTTGGATTTCTTTACAAGCACGACATTCGCGACCCATTCTGGATAGTGTATTTCTTCTATGAAATTAGCCTGGAGGAGTTTGTTGACTTCTTCTTCAATGATGGCGTATCGTTCAGGGCCGAGCGGTCGTCGCTTCTGTCGGATCGGTCGATATGACGGATCGATGTTGAGTCGGTGAGTCATCACAGAGGCGTCAATCTCGGACATATCTTCATGACACCAGGCAAATACGTCGGCGTACCTACGGAGCAGGGCTATCAGCTTTTCTTTCAAGGGGGCTTGTAAAGACGAGCCAATTCGTACCGTCTTGGATCCATCTGTTTCGACCAAGGGGACTGAGATAAGATCTTCGACCGGCTGCCCTCGTTCATGACTCTCGCCCCGAGGGTCCAATGATTCGATCGTTGATATGTTGATCGGACTTTTGTCGGCGGTTCCCTTTACAGCTATCATGTAACAACGCCTCGCATCTTGCTGGTCTCCTTTGACAATTCCTACTCCCGACTCAGTCGAAAATTTCAGTGAAAGATGGTATGTGGATACCACGGCCTGGAAGAGACTCAATGAAGGTCGGTCGAGTATTGCGTTGTATACTGAGGGTTGATCGACGACCAAGAATTCAACCATCATCGTCATCTGATGTGGGGCACTACCAGCAGTGAGTGGTAACGAGACAATCCCTTCGGGCAGTACTTGTCCTCCGGAAAAACCGATTAACGGGGTCCGAACTGGGCGTAGCATGGATCGTTCGATCCCCATTTTGTCGAACGCCTGAGTAAACAACACGTCTGCAGATGACCCCGTATCGACGAGTATCCGGAACACTTTTCGGTTAGCGATAGTCAGGGTGACAATCAATGCGTCATCGTGGGGGTGATAGATACCTCGGGCATCTTCCTCTGTGAACGAAATGCAATATCCTTCCCTTTTCTTCTCCTTTGGTGGCCGATCTATAAACATAAGCTCGGACTTAGGCTGACTAAGTTTTCTCGCATGATTCCTTCGAGCATTGTTTGAGTCGCCCCCACCTCGCGGACCGCCGATAATTGTCCGGATTTCTTCCATAGGCTGACTCTCAGTCGGACGTCCCTCAGCTACCCCAGCTTTAACCACATGTTCTTTGAGTCGGCCGTCCTTTATGAGTCGTTCGATCTCTTCCTTTAGGTGACGGCAATCACTTGTGTTATGCCCGTGATCACGGTGATAATGGCAGTATCTATCCTTGTCCCGCCGATTAGGATTACTCCTAAGCTTACTGGGCCAGTTGACAAAGCCTTCGCTTTTGATTTTCATCAATACCTGTTCCTGAGTCTTGTTCAGGGGGGTATATGTGGAAAATCTTCGATCTGGTCGTTTGCCCGACCTTCGCTCATCATGCGCTTGATCATCCTTACGTTTCCTTCCTCCGGCCGAGTCGGCCTCCTTTTTGGCCGACTCTTTGACCAAAGTTTTAGTTTCACGCAGAATTCGCGTTTCTTCGGCGTTTGCATACTTATCCGACCGTGCCATAAATTCTGACAGAGTATCGGGCGGAGTTTTGTCTAGAGATGCCAGGAATGGCTTATCTCTAACTCCTTGCATGAGCGCATTGAGAGCCGTTTCTTCTAAATGTTTTCGAACCTGAAGGGATTCGAAATTGAAACGCTTGATATAATCCTTCAATAGCTCTCCCTGCTTTTGAACTATGTTGTTCAGATGTGCAGGGGGCTTCAGTTTCTTTTTTCCGCCGATGAAGTTGGTGAGGAAGGCGTTGCTCAGCTCAACGAATGAGCTGATGGACTTTGGTTTCAACAGTTTGAACCACAGTCGAGCTACATCGGTCAATGTAAGAGAAAAGGCCCGACACATTACTGCATCCGAGGCATCGTGGAGCTCCATATAGGTTCTGAAGCATTCGATATGCTCCGTCGGGTCGGTCTTGCCGGTGAAAGGAGTGATTTGAGGTAATCGAAACCTCTCGGGCAACCGAGCCTTCATTACCGTGTCCACAAAGGGGGACGCCTTTGCTTCGGATCTGGTCGAATACATATTCCGGCCATGCTTCATGTCCGCCATCTCTTTCGCCATTTCTTCCCGCACTTCTCTTTTAAAATTTTGAATATCGGCTTTCCAAGGTTCACTGCTCTCTGCCGTGCCTTCCATGGAAGGGCGGTTGCGCCTTCTTCGCTCTATCTCGTGTCGGAGATCGGTCGGGGGCAGGGAAGCGTTGGCCGACTGCGCTGGAGATGGTTCTGATTCGCCTTGGGGTTGGCTCGGCCGGAAAGACTGCGGCACGAAAGGTTAAGGATCAACCGCCGCAGTCGGTACGTGCGCTGTCTCCCCTTGAGGATGCGGGAGTGGCTGCATTTGCTGCTGATACATTCGTTCCAGCATCTGCTTCATCATATTCATATCGGATCGGATTTCTTGAACCTCCTGGTCCAACCGCTCATCGTTGCGACCCGGCTGATTGTTGCTTGTTCTGGTCGCTCCTCGTTGGCGGTTGTTAGGTGGGTTCTGGGTTGTGGGGACCGCGACCGGACCCCGGCTGCCCTGTAATCGCAATCTCATTCAAATCTTCTTCTGGGACCGTCCTTCTAGTCATCACTATGGAATTCAATATAGAAATATGAGATGACTTTTTTGTACGGTTCCCACAGACGGCGCCAAACTGTTGATACAAAAATCTGGTTCGTCCTCTTAGACCTTCGTATACCTGCACGGAAAGAGGACAAAGGAGACCCTGGCTTGAGCAGGGGACCCTCCGATGCCAAAGTCAGGCCTGGATTCTGGGTCTAAATGTATTGAGGGGTTTTGAGAAAGAATTTTTTTCTACCTCACAAGACGATGGAGGTTCCTCTTTTATAGCTGCTGGAGCATTTAATCGTATGAGGATTCTTCTCCTGATATCGTGTGCGGGATCCTCTCCTGGTATCACGGAGATAGGATCGTGCCCATCTCCAGTCTTCATCCGATTCCGTGAGCTTCGGGGTCGGGGATCTTATCTCAAGATATTCGGGATGAGGCTTTATCTTGCGCTGGCCGATCTAATAAGAAGATCGGCCCGATGCATACCCGGATTGCTGATGTGTCGTCCGAACCGACTTAACTTCTGTCTCGGTTTAGTGAACCATACCTCGGATCTGACACATCCTTTGGCGACCCGAGGCATTAAGTCCGAGTCTCCGAACTCTGTATCTTTTATCCCCAACAAAGGTCACAAATACATGGATAAAAAGGAAAAAAAAATTGTATTGATCCGAAACTTCAGTGACCCCGAAAGGGTTTCAATAGTAGACGTTCAATCCCCCACTGGTTTTTGCCACGTGGTCTATTTGATCTTTAGATCTGTCTTATTTTTTAATTCAAGCTTTAAGACAAGCTCGTCAAATGAACGAACGGTTTAGGTATAATACATACCTCATTATGGACCCACATAATATGCTTACGTCAATGCACCGGCCACATAGCTCGTGTGTGGTACACCAGCCAATCCACTTCGGTCGCCATTAGCATTTAGCAAGAAGTTCTGCACGGGAAACCTAGGTGGACCCACCGTTATTTTTGTGAGAAATCCACTCCGTCCATACGTTTTTTGAACTCATTTTAAGATAAGACACGAAAGTAAGAGGGATCCCAAGACTCAAGTGGACCGTACAAAAGGAAAAGGTAGTTGGAAAAAAGTCCTACCATTGAAACCTCCCAGAGGTCGAAGGTGATGTTTACATGCCATCCATACCATTCATGGCGTCACTCCTACTGGAATGAACTGAAATTGCTGGGATTTCTGAGTTAACAGTACATAGAGATCGATCAGTCATAAAGCATATATCCTCAGCGAATTCTAGATGCATATGCATGGTTGTTCAACCGCCGTGAACAATTGGCTATTTAAGTCTGGAATTGAAATTTCAATCAAACCTATAATTAAGACCTCCATAAAAAGCTTCCTGGAGGGGTTGAAAAAACTAATAATAATGTCATGCAAATGTTGCCCATCACAAGGGCATGATTGATTTGATTGGCTCGGTTGATTTCCTTACTATGGCGCTGCCTTTTACAATGTTTCAGTTTTCACATAATGCTCATCTGAGCAATTTATGATGTTGCTACTAGTTAAGAAAAGGTTACAAAATTTATGATCAGCTAAAATTCATAAAACCACCCAGAGATCAGGAAAGTCAGAGAATTTCTGACTCGAATGTCTCCTGTCTTGATCTGTGCAATAAATTTTAGGTAAGGATCTCAGTTACCAAAAAAAAAAAAAAGTTATACAACTTTTTTCATCTGTATAAAACATGGTCTCTACTTTGTCAGGTTTTACACTTTCAAAAGGAATTCAAAGAACTTTCTATAGAATACTAAAACTTAGGTCGTGTTGGTTAACACTGAATTTTTACACTTAACGCGGAATTGGAAAAATTTTCCGTATTTAGTAGTGTTTGTTAATGCAATGTTAACGCGGAAGACGGAAAGCGCTAAGTGGTTTTTCACTGAATTCTTTCCGTGATAGGAGTCTGGCTTAATAGTGAATGCGGAATGTGCTCCGTAATTTTTCATGAAACAAAATATTTTGCTTCCAAAAGTACCCCTTTTGAAGTTATTACGGCAATTTTTTCTTTTAAATTGTTTGTGCAATACAAAATCAACCTTTAACCTGTGAAACTTCTTTATACCCCCACCAAGATTTATGTGTTTGATCCACACCATCCATCAACTTTTTCAAATAATTTAAGGAGTGAGCCAATAAAAGAAGCAGGTCCAATGTTTAATGGGACCACAAGGTGGGGATTGAACGTCCACAGTTAAAAACTTCTTGAGAGCCGGAGAAGTTTCAGATTAAGCTGATATTTGTGTTTTCACTCCATCCACGTCTACATGACCTAATGAATAGGTTGGATGGTAAAAAAAAACATCACAGTGGCCCTTAGAAAGGTTTCAACGATGGATGTCATTATCACCGCAGCATCCTTTGGTGTGGCTCACTGAAGCTGTGGACCTGCTTCATCTTTCATATCATATATTAAAATAATATAAGAAAAACAATGGACGACTTAGATGAAACACTTATATCACAGTGGGCCCTATAGATCTCTGCCCGGACCGTCCGGACAGGGGTAGGACGCGATCCGCGTACGAAGCGGATGGGCTCTGGGAGCCTGGGACGGATTGGGAAGCGGATTGACTAGTGTATTGACGTCAACAAGTTTTGTGGGTCCCATCATGACATATTGGTTATATCCAAACTGTCCATCCATTTTTTGAGCTCGTCGTAAGGCTTGAGCCGAAAAATAAGACAGATCTAAAGAAAACCTAGACCACACTGCAAAAAGCAGTGGGAGATTGAACATCTACCATTAAAACCCTTTTGGGGTCACAGAAGTTTCGGATTAATATGAAATTTATTTTTTCTCTTCATCTAGATATTTTTGACCTTATGAATAGATTAGATGGAAAATAAACATTACAGTGGGACCTGTGAATTTTTTAACGGTGAAAATTATTATCCTGCTGCTATTTTTGGTGTGGTCCATTTGAGTTTTGGATATGATTCATTTTTTGGATAATGCTCTAAAATTATCTCGAAAAATTTATGAACAGTGTGGATATAATAAATGCATTATTGTAGGGCCTATGTAACTTTGATCTCTTCGAACTGTTCGTACAACTCGAACCTTGAGGAGCGTCGGCACTCATCTTGGATGGGTACGAATTAGATACTCCCCCTACCACCAGCAAATGGCTGGTGGTCGGTGCTCTGTGGGCCCTACATGATGTATGTGTTTCATCCATGCCATCCATCTATTTTTTCAGATCATTTCATGGTATGGGACAAAAAATTAGGTATATCAAAATCTCAAGTGGGCCATATTACAGGAAACAGTGTTGAATGTGCGTCGACCATTAAAAACCTTTTAGGGGCCATAAAAGTTTTGGATCAAGTTGATCTTTGTTTTTTCCCTTCATTTAGGCCTGTATGACCTAATAAAAAGATTGGATGTCAAATAAACAGTACAGTGGGCCTTAGGAGGATTTTAATGGTGCATATCCAATCATTATTGTTTTCCTACGATGTGGTCCACCTGAGATTTATATCCCTCTAATTTTTGGGGTGAAGCACTAAAATGATCTGTAAAAATGGATGAACGGAATGGATGAAACACATACATCATAGAGGGGCCCACAGAGCACCGACCACTAGCCACCGGGCTAGTGGCTGGGGGAGTAGCCAATCCGTTTCTGTCTTGGACGCGAATTTCCCGTGAAAGCCTTTCGCGAGAAGTTCCTGCACTGGGAACGCAGGTGGGGCCACTGGGATGTTTGTGAGAAATCCTCACTGTCCATCCATTTTGTGAGTTCATTTTAGGACATGAGGCTAAAGATGAACTGTATCCAATGTTCAAGTGGGCCGAAAACGTGATAATTAAACGTCCACAGTTGAAATATTCATGGGGCCACTGAAGTTTTGAATCATGTTAATATTTGTGTTTTCAGTTCATTCCAATAGGAATGACGTTATGAACGATATGGATGGCATGTAAACATCACTGTCGAATTAGGAAGGTTTCAATGGTAGGAATTTCCCTAGATACCTTTTCCTTTAGTACGGCCCACTTAAGTCTTAAATCCTGTTCAGATGTCTAATCTCTTAAAATTAGCTCACAAAACGAATGGACGGAGTGGATTCCTGACAAACATTACAGTGGGTCCCACCTAAGTTCCCTGCGAAAGACTTTAGCAGGAAATCTGCGTCTGCTCCTCTTCGAACAAAGTTCCTGCGTTGGAAGCCTACATGGGGCTCATCAAGTTCCGAGTTGTACAAACGGTTTTAAGGAGATCAAAATTGACCAACACTCCCCAGGTGCTTGAAGTCGGGGATGGGGAACCCGACGGGATCAAGGATCTCGGGGTCCTGGCTTCGCACATTGAGGGACCTTGGCCTCGCAACTAGTTGAGGGTATTGATACGTGGGGTGTACCAACTTTTTCAATCTGCTAGATGAACAGAACTAACTAAATACTCGGTTAACATTATTCATGCATTGCATTAGCTAGAATTTGGCGACTCGGTAGTTGAGGTCGCAATGAGGGAGTGTTGGTCATGTGCGATTGTTAGATGGAGTTGCTCAAGGGAGTGTTGTGGCGAGATCATGCATCATATCATCTATCATGCATATGCATTAACAAGATTAGCAAAGGATTTATGAATGTTTACCTTTCATTAAATTCATAATATAATTGATGTCTGATGTAACTTAAGATTAATAGCACCCACTGAGTTGATCACTCACTCTCACTCTGGGACAATGTTTTAAAACACCAACCAAACCCTTTTACTAGATGCAGGTGAGGCGGAGCTTGACGAGCCGAGCGAGGTGAGCAAGGATAGGGAAGAGGAGCTTCCCTGCTTCTAGACTTTCGACGGATCCTTTTAATTTGAGTTCGGGCTACCACGGGGTATGAGTTAGGGCCCTAGTCGCTTTGGGTCATTTATGGGTGGGACTAGATCCCTATTTAAATGATTTTAGATTCGTGGTTTGGATATTTTTATATTTAGTAGAAATTGATACTGCTTTATAACGTATTTATGCTCCATGTCTTGCTAAATCATCTAGTGTTTATGAGATCATTCAAATGTAATTAAAATATGAAGCCCATTAGGGCACCCATGACACCTGGGAATTCAGGAGCTGAGTTCTTACACGGCCCCTGAAAACCAGAGGTGTTACGAATGCTTAAATGGTTGTGTAGTGAAATTTACGTTATAATTGTTGATATAAAGTTTAGTCCATAGAAACACTTAAGATTACTAAGATGTTGGGTCAGTCGGTAAATCACCCAAATCAAGGGGTGACCCAAATTAAGGCAGCCACCCTAGGCTTGTTCGGTCGAACCAGGTTGAACAAGAATGACCGACAGTAGCTGGACTACACAGGCTGCTTGCATCCAATGTCGGTTGTGTCGTGGTTCTCTCAGGTCAATCAAATTAGTCCACTAACCAACTGATCATGTATGTTCACAATGTATGACACGACTAAATAGAATCTAGGATACCCCGTTCACAATAGATGTATCCATTCATAACTGTTAGTGCGATACGATCCCACTAAGACTCATGAGCCGAGCATGGTGGTATGCGACACCGTGTCCGAGCTGTCGGCCTACGTTGGGGTGACGAGCCTCCCCATAGTGACCAGTGAGCAATTAAGACTTATGAGCCGGACATGGTGGTATGGAACATCGTGTCCGAGCTGTCGGTCTATGCTGGGGTGATGAGCCTCCCCATAGTGACCAATGAGCACTGATGGAGGTGATAAACCATTGTTTGAATGGCCCCCATCAAATTACCCGGCTGATAGTTGCGTGCTAAAGTATCGTCCAAACAACACGGGCGTGAATGGAATCAGGTGACGAGCCCTTTCCTTGTAGTAATTTGGTTTTATGTGATAAGCTCACACCTCGAAACTAAGTAATCATACCCAGTATTGGGTGACAATTCATACCGGGTTGATCCTCATACATTTGGGTATCATACCATACCTTTGAAATTGTTGATTTATGAGATAAACGGGTGACACCTAAATTTGGATCAAGGGACACTGGTAAGGAGTTGCTACGTGCGGTAACGAGCTACGTGATCCGGATAAGAACTCGTGATATAATGTCAGTATTCTAACTTCGTCAATATGCTAGATGAATAGAACTTAATAATTACTCGGCTAACATGATCATTCATTGCATCGCATTAGATTAGAATGTGGCGAAACAAGCGTTGAAGTCGCATGTTAAGGGAGTGTTGTCATTTACGAACCAAGTGGTTGGAGTCGCGTATGAGGGAGTATTGTTTGAAAAGGGCATGCATTATGTCATATCTTCATATGCATATTTAACAAAAGTATTTATGAATTGTTTGATTTCTTGTTTATCATTAATTACGCTGATTGTGTCGATAGCATATGTAACTTAGAACTAATGGAACCACTGAGTTAACTACTCACTCTCACCTGGGACAATGTTTTAAAACACCAACCAGGCATATCATTGATGCAGGTACTAGTGAGACCTCAGATAGGTAGGCTTATATCGAGTTGTGTCAACGCCATTATTTTTTAGAGGATTGGGTGTAAACTGAAAGCTTTATACCTTAACCATCTTGGGTTTTTATATTGTGGATTATATAATCCTCATTAGGGCGGACACCACTTTTCAATTGTACTTTCACTGTTTGCTTTATATTTATTAATTTTTATTATCTCTGTCTCGCTTTGGTTCCGCTAAATTGAATTACGCAACTATGATTATTCGTATATGGACTTTATGTGAATTAGAATGAAGATGCATGTGCATTTTATTAAGTTAATACCTAGGAACTCGGGATTGGAGTTTATATACTCGGGTGCCGATTTTCGGGGTGTTACAATGTGATAGCTTTAGCCAAAGAAGAAATATCTGGCGCAGATCAAGCAAACATTATAAGCATAGCAAGGCGAGGAGCCACGAGAGGCCTGAGCTCAAAAATCCTCAAAATGGCTGGAAGAGTTGTAGGTTCTGGGATTGAAACAGTTGTCAGAACCACTTTAGTTAGACTTGTCATCATAGTCAAGTCGAGTTGGCTCAACTACTCTTATTAATGTGGAAGAAGGCTAGACCGTCTTTATTGATGTTGAGTATAAGATAGTCAAAGCAATCGAGGTCATCTTCTTTGATCGTGTTTTCCTCTAGGAAGGGGACATGACTGACTGAGGAGTAGAGGATTTCTTGGTACCTTTTTAATTCTTCTTCTTCTCGGTCATAGGTTTCTCCACCTTAAATGAAGAAGAAAGCCAACTGATGATCAATTCATGAGACCCGCTAATCAAAGTCCTGTAGTAGTTTTTCCACTGAGAGTAGAATGACTCTAACTATTGCGAATAGTTGGAGAAGAGAGGGAGTGTAAAAGAAGAGCTAATGGAATCGAACCCTCTGTGGAGAGTTTGAAAGGTGATGATCGAGTTTACAACTGGTCGATGAGTGAGAGGTTGGTTACAAGTTTAGTAAATAAATAGAAAATGGATACCTTGAGCCAAACCAAATTAACGAGTAAAAAGATTAGGGCAGTACTATTCAATGTCGGCCTTGGCATTAATACCCATATCTATTATGCCGCCATATTGAAGATCTCTGTAGATCAGATAAGTTTTCCAAGTGGCATCCTTAAGGCTTTCCATATCGGTGTCGGTCGACTCATAGCCTTCAGTGAACTAGGTCGGACCGAACTATTTATCTTTAAAGAGGCATAAAGAATGGTAGGACTTCTCGAGAGTGAAGGAAAGGAAAAAGCTCACAAATTCATCAAAAGAATAATAAATTTTCGGGCAAAGGATGTTGCGGTGACCGAATGAGGTAAATTCTACATCTACTAGGACGAAGTTAACGAATTTCGCTCTAAAGTACTCATAGAACCACATATGGACAAGCCAGATAAGCCCGCCATAGTGGTAAAATCCCTTTATGGTTACTTCAAACATGTTGCGCTAAAGATGACCGAGCGAGCGCGAGCTGACATCCTTGAGTGAGTGCCTCGAGTAAATGAAGTATTCCTTAGTGATTACAGGGCAATCACACATAGCAGGAATCGACAAATACACATTGAAAAGAATGTTGTGCATTCTTGCTCATCTACTTCATCTTGAGACTTGCGTTATAGAGACATGAAAGAAGAATATACCTTACTGGTATTATCCAGAAGAGTGAAGGGATGCTCATTCTTCAAAGTGAAGCCCAGACAGACAAGCTCACCCAAGGGCAAAAGGTAAGTAAATGCACATACATTCATAATTATTAAACCCATGAGACTGTATCCAAAATATAATGTATTGGTCGACCGACTCCAAAAAGTTAACACTACTGCAAGAAGGAAGGTGTTGGCTGGATATTCGTGTAAGTAAAGTTTGACGCATTCATAGATTCCTATCTGCCTCCATGTATCATTATGTTGTGCTTTAATGTGTGAACTAGTCAGCCTAACCGTTCATCAGTTTCGCCCATGCTCTCGAAGATTTAAATGCATTAGAGGGATCCGGGAAGTTGCCGGATTGAACCAGGACTTCATCGGGACATTTCGGGAAACTTAGTCTGATCTCATGAAGCTGTTCGTAAGTGACTGCAAGGTGAGAGGCTGGACCAAGTGTCAACAATGCCGTGTCCGATTCGATCGGCGTGTTGAACATGGGGTCATTGACTTCTCTTGATAACAGAACATATAGATCTTTAATAAATTATTCAAGATGGAAAGTTGGAGCATAAGAAGAAAAAGAAGAAGCAACCATTAAGAAGAGAAGACTGAAAAGATGAGTTTTAATGCAAGAGAGAAGACGCAAAATGAAGGAAGAGAAGCACCAACTTGGAGTGTTGTTTATATATCGGTTGTGATACGTGCACAATAATGAAAGGATAATCATGACTCCTCAACGATACGATTCCATGTAACACGTCAAATGGACAGCTTAAAAGGGTGAGGCAAAGGATATCTTTCGATACAGCCTCGATCAAGTAGAATCAATGGAGAAACAACACATGGAACAATGGTCGAATGCATTTATTGTATCGGGCAATGGAACAACATCGCTTTCACCTTATTTCCAAAGGCGAAGCAACGTGAGGGGCAATGTTGTACCTTATTTCTGGCCATTTTAGGAAAAGCCTATAGGAGGGTGACATGTGGCATTGTATGAGAAATAAGAGGCGGATGAAAAGATTTTCAAGATACTTGGAGCACTTTTTGTGGAATCATAATTAACGTAAATCCAATTTTACACGTCAGTGGATGGTCGATGGAGTGATGTAGTCGAATTACTCAAAAGTCTAATAAGTGAAGAGAGAAACACGGTCGAGCAATTCGAGATACAAAAGGTGACCGAGAGGAACAAAACTTGGGTGATGAAAGAGAAACAGTCGCAAAAGAGAAATGTAACAACAAGAAGAATCTAGAGAGAGGCTTTTTTACCACTGTAATCGTTGTAAAGAATACACTTTGCAACATAAATTTATAAATAACAGAGGAGTTCAATAGAGCAACATACATAGAAATCTATAAACCAAAAACAACAAATTTATTAATTTATCTTCTATTTCAACTTATCCTAAGAGTAACGATAATTCAATAGTGATAATTCTTAGCTATACTCTTTTAGCTGTAATTCAAATCTACGCTAACATGCTAGATTTTGTTCTCTATCAAATATCAGACAGTTTTTAAAGAAATGCATTCTTACAATTGCTCTTAATAATTAATTATGAGTTTTTCATTTTGTTTGATTGCATTGGTATTTTGAAAATTCTTTCTTCAAAGGGAGAATTATCGTCTAATTGTTATAAAATTTTGTAATTAGTTACATGATTGATTGATTTTTTTAAAATTGAATAATATAAGTTTATATGGGACTTACACGCTTATTTCATAATTTTGTATCAAAATTCTTCAGGATAGATAGAGCACTTTATCAATACTTTATTAATTCTTGCACGCCGGAGCAAACAAACTAAAGTCTCGGCATTATGTATAGTTGCCCTTCACTCACTACCGTATTCTTAACCGTCCATTTGATAACGATTAAGTAAATACTTAGAATTAATTGATTAACGTGATTTTAGGTCAGGTTTTCATTTGCAATGGGACTAACAATCTGGATTGTTTGGATAGCTGTACAGAAGTTCCACGGGCGAGGACAACAACTCTCTACTATCTTCTGTAAAACTCACATCAGAGTCCGCCGCTGTTTTCACTCCGGAGAATTGATCATATACAGTGGCTGCATCTGAACTTTCACATGGCCATTTATTTTCCACCAACGTATCAAATATAAAATCCGATCCATGAAAAAGGTGAGGAATACCATGTTAACTGCCTTAATTGAAAATCAATCTGATCCACTCATCTTGTGGCCCACAAAATCAGATTCTTATTACAGATGATGGAATGATCCAGTGTATTGTTTTGGCCAATCCATTCATTATATTGAGCTTATATATATATATATATATATATATATATATATATATATATATATATATATATATATATCAGTTAATTACCATGGTGTTGGCCCACCTTTTCAATGGATCAGATATTCTACAAATGGCAGAAAATAGATGGCTGTATCACATAGAGCCATTGTCTTTGATGATCATTTCTTTTTCCTTTTTTTTTAAATAAAAAACAAGAGTGTCCAAAAAGGAATTCTATATCTAACTTGTTCAAGAGATACTATTAAACCAAGTGTTCTGATACAGAAGATCGCACAAAGCGCAACTGTAGAGCATACTAATCATGGCGACTGTATCCCCCTAATAATAATAGGAGATAGACCATGTCTGCACCAAGAAGAAAGCCAAGACACCCGAAGGGAGTCCGGTCCATCACATATACCCCGCACCAAGAGAACTAGAAGACCATGGCTTTGATACCAGAAAAACCCACAACTTTGACACGCATGACCTAAACCTTAAACCCTAATATAATGTTAAAAACCCTGGATAAGAAGTTACAGACCAAGAAAACTGAAATCCAAACCCCCATTTGAGGAATACAACAAGGTTTTTCTGCTCTGTAGTGAGTTAATTGTCACCTGACGTATCATCTTGATGAACACGAGTGATGTAGGTCTGGAGCGCATCAACCGGGAAGATGAACAGTATAGTCCAACATTGTACAAGACAATACAGAAAACAAAATGCCTCACACCCTTCTTCTTCCTACTGTACGACCCATTTATGGCCCACCTCTTTTTAAGCTTCCAAGAATACTCCCCTGTGTACGGCCGACTTTTTAAGGGACCAAAATACCCCTGTCATTCATTCCTTCCGGAGGCCGATTGGCTGGGGTGCGAAGACGAGCGCTGACGCTCATCGACATGGGCCCCACAATGATGTATTTATTATATCCACACCGTTCATCCATATTTCGAGATCATTTTAGAGCATTATCGGAAAAAGAATTATATCCGAAGATCAACTGGACCACACCACAAATAGCAGCGGGAAACTTGATTTTCATTGTTAAAAATTTCATAGGGCCCACCTTAACATATATTTTCCATCCAATCTATTCATAAGGTCACAAAGACCTGGATGAAGAGGAAAAAAAATCATATTGATCTAAAACTTCTGTGACCACTGAAAGGATTTCAATGGTAGACATTCAATCCTCCACTGCCTTTTACGGTGTGGTCCATTTGATGGCTAGATCTGTCTTATTTTTCGTCTCAAGCCTTAATACAAGTTCGCCAAATAGATGGACAGTTCAGATATAACACATACATCATAATGGGACCCACAAAAAGCGGTGGGGATTACAACAGCAAAAAATAAAAATAATTTTAAAAAAAACCAGGAACTTAAGGCTACAGGTTTTCTATGGCTACGGATTATAACCGTAGCTATAGCTGTAGATGTGCTAGTCAATGAAATTTTATTTTTTTATTTTTTTTATTTTTTTACATGGAGAGCTTTATTCTACCTACAATTTTCTCTAATACATATTTATATAAATAAATATATATAAGCATATAAATTTTTTTTCTCTCTTTTTTTCATTTCTTTCTTTATTCATTTAACAAGAATATCTTATAAACCAAAATTAGTTACTTGACATGCCCTATATGATTTTGGGGTAGGAGAAGCTACTTTAGCCAACCAACTTAGTTAATTTTCAAGATTCCATCATGTCGATGGTCGAAAATCCATTTCATTCACTTCGCGGTCAATTTCAATCCGGTCGCGGTCAATTTCATTCATTTCATTTACTTCATGATCATTTTTATGCATTTCATGGTCATTCACAGCAATTCCATGTTGATTCACGGTCATTTCCACGCATTTCACGGTCATATCCGACAATTCCGTTTACGTTCACGGTCATTTCGACGCACTTCATGGTCAATTCACTTCACTTAACGGCCATTTCCAAGCATTTTACGATCAATTCTCTTCACTTCAAGGCCATTTCCATGCATTTCACGGTCATATCCGGCAATTCCGTTTACGTTCACGATCAATTCACTTCACTTCACGGCCATTTCCAAGCATTTCACGATCAATTCTCTTCACTTCATGGCCATTTCCATGCATTTTCTAGTCATATCCGGCAATTCCGTGTTCATTCACGATCAATTTGACGCACTTCATGGTCAATTCACTTCACTTCATGGCCATTTCCAAGCATTTCACGAGCAATTCTCTTCACTTCACGGCCATTTTCATGCATTTCACGGTCATATCCGGCAATTCTGTTTACGTTCACGGTCATTTTGACGCACTTCACTGTCAATTCACTTCACTACATGGCATTTCGACGCACTTTGCGGTCAATTCACTTCACTTCACTGTCAATTCCATACATTTCAGGGTCATTCCCGGTGATTCCGTGTTCATTCACGGTCAATTCGATGCACTTCACGGTCAATTCACTTCACTTCACGGCCATTTCCACACACTTCGCGGTCAATTCACTTCACTTCACCGTCATTTCCATGCATTTCACGGTCATTCCCAGCGATTCCGTGTTCATTCACGGTCAATTCGACGCACTTCACGGTCAATTCACTTCACTTCACGGCCATTTCCACGCACTTCGCGGTCAATTCACTTAACTTCACCGTCATTTCCAAGCATTTCACGGTCATTCTCGGCGATTCCGTGTTCATTCATGGTCAATTCGACGCACTTCACTGTCAATTCACTTCACTTCATGGCCATTTCCACGCACTTTGCGGTCAATTCACTTCACTTCACCGTCATTTTCGTGCATTTTACGTTCATTCCTAGTGATTCCGTGTTCATTCACGGTCAATTCGACACACATCACGGTCAATTCGCTTCACTACACGGCCATTTTGACGCACTTCGCGGTTAATTCACTACACTTCACCGTCATTTCCATGCATTTCACGGTCATTCCCGGCGTGTTCATTCACGGTCAATTCGGCGCACTTCACGGTCAATTCACTTCACTTCACGGCTATTTCCATGCACTTCGCGATCAATTCACTTAACTTCACCGTCATTTCCAAGCATTTCACAGTCATTCCCGGCGATTCCGTGTTCATTCACGGTCAATTCGACGCACTTCACGGTCAATTCACTTCACTTCATGGCCATTTCCATGCACTTCGCGGTCAATTCACTTAACTTCACCATCATTTCTGTGCATTTCACGTTCATTCCCGGTGATTCCGTGTTCATTCACGGTCAATTCGACGCACTTCACGGTCAATTCACTTCACTGCACGGCCATTTCGATGCACTTCGTGGTCAATTCACTTCACTTCACCGTCATTTCCATGCATTTCACGGTCATTCCCGGCGATTCCGTGTTCATTCACGGTCAATTTGATGCACTTCATGGTCAATTCACTTCACTTCACGGCCATTTCCACACACTTTGCAGTCAATTCACTTCACTTCACCGTCATTTCCATCCATTTCACGGTCATTCCCGACGATTCCATGTTCATTCAGGGTCAATTCGACGCACTTCATGGTCAATTCACTTCACTTGACGGCCATTTTCACGCACTTTGCGGTCAATTCACTTCACTTCACCATCATTTCCATGCATTTCACGGTCATTCCCGGCGATTCCGTGTTCATTCAAGGTCAATTCGACGCACTGCATGCACTTCGCGGTCAATTCACTTCACTTCACCGTCATTTCCATGCATTTCACGGTCATTCCCAGCGATTCCGTGTTGATTCACGGTCAATTCGACGCACTTCAAGGTCAATTCACTTCACTTCACGGCCATTTCCACTCACTTCGTGATCAATTCACTTAACTTCACCGTCATTTCCATGCATTTCACGGTCATTCCCGGTGATTCCATGTTCATTCTTGGTCAATTCGACACACTTCACGGTTAATTCACTTCACTTCACGGCCATTTCCATGCACTTCGCGGTCAATTCACTTCACTTCACTATCATTTCCATGCATTTCACGGTCATTCCCGGCGATTCCGTGTTCATTCACGGTCAATTCGACGCACTTCACGGTCAATTCACTTCACTTCACGGCCATTTCCACGCACTTCGTGGTCAATTCACTTAACTTCACCATCATTTCCATGCATTTCACGGTCATTCCCGGCGATTCCGTGTTCATTCACAGTCAATTCGACGCACTTCACGGTCAATTCACTTCACTTAACGGCCATTTCGACGCACTTCGTGGTCAATTCACTTCACTTCATCGTCATTTCCATGCATTTCACGGTCATTTTGCTTCACTTCACGGTCATTTCCATGCATTTCACGGTCATTTCCAGTGATTCTGTTTAGATTCACGGTCATTTCGATGCACTTCATGGTCAATTCCCTTCACTTCACGGCCATTTCAATGCATTTCACGGTCAATTCGCTTCACTTCATGGACATTTTGATTCACTTCATGGTCAATTCCCTCCAATACAACACACTTAAACCAAATCACTCCCTCTAAAATTCCCGTGACCTTCACGCTCTTTTTCATCTAGTTCATTCATTTCTTTAAATGATTTACGATCATGAACCAAAAAATTAAGTACATCCAAAGCTCAAGTGGGCCACGTAATAGAAAACAGTAGAAATAAAATAGTCGAGGTCGACCAGATCATACCCGATCGACCCCAACTCGCTGTACATATACCCGGTTGACCAGGTTGTGACTCGGTCGACCCCATATCCCTACAATTCACGTAAGTGGGGTCGACCGGGTAACTGTACTGAGAGTTGGGGTCGACCGAGTCTAACCTGGTTAACCCTGACTGTTTTCTCTGGCAGGCATTCAATCTGCACTGTTTTCTATCATGTTGCTCACTTGAGCTTCTTATTTCCATCATTTTTCATTCATTTGTGGTTTTGTATTTGAGATTGTGTTACCAGCTCGGCCCTCTTGATTTTTACTGGTTGCAGGACTTATCAAGGCTTCTGGAAAGAACCCAAGCCAATCAATGTGACCACTTTTTTCCATTGATGACAATCCAATAAGTTCCGAAAATAGCTTATCCACACTTTTGAACATAGATATGATAATGGATCGGAGGATGTTATATTGTATCGGTCAATAGAGAAAGGGCCTCTGTCATCATCAGGTGAAAGATTCGAAGTGGAAGATGTGGGCCACCATCTTCTAATTGAGAATCTCTATTTGCATAAAGGGGGAGAACGAGACGATAGTGATTTAGAGGGTATATTATTCCATGGGGTCGATAGAGAACGGACCGCTATCATCATCTGGAAAAGTATTTGAAGTGGAGCATCTGGGCTACCATCCACCAATCAAGAGACTTGATTTACTTGAAGGGGCAGAAGGAGATGGTAATGTACTGGAGGGTATGTTACTACATGGATTCACCGATAAAAGGCCGCCATCATGTTCTGATGAAGGATTCAAAGTGGAGGAGGTGGGCTCGATCATCAAATCAATGGTGAGGATAAACCAACCATAGACGGCACATGTACAAACTCAGTGTACAATAGGAAAATCTGTTATTCGTTACGAACATAACGCAACTCAGTTTTTCTTATTCAGATGAGTCACTATGACATTAGTAAACTTGGTAGAATTTCTCACAGTCCATGTTCACAATATCGGTATCGATGCATGTATGACACCCTTGGGATACATAAACATCTGTCTTGTCCACAGAAATGTTTAAAGGCATGGATTTCACGGTAAATTCCCTTCAGTTCACAGTCATTTCCACGCATTTCATGATCATTCCCGGCGATTTCATGTTGATTCACGGTCATTTCCATGCATTTCACGGTCAATTCCCTTCACTTCACGGTCATTTACACGCATTTCATGGTCAATTCGCTTCACTTCACGGTCATTTCCATGCATTTCACGGTCATTCTCGGTGATTTTGGGTTGATTCACGGTCATTTCCATGCATTTCACGGTCGATTCCCTTCACTTCATGGTCATTTCCACGCATTTCACGGTCAATTTGCTTCACTTCACGGTCATTTACATGCATTTCACGGTCATTCTCGTCGATTCCGTGTTGATTCACGGCCAATTTGACGCACTTCACGGTCAATTCTCTTCACTTCACGGTCATTTCACGCACTTCGCGGTCAATTCACTTAACTTCACCGTCATTTCCATGTATTTCACGGTCATTCTCGGCGATTTCGTGTTCATTCACGGTCAATTCGACGCACTTCACGGTCAATTCACTTCACTTCACGACCATTTCCACGCACTTCGCGGTCAATTCACTTCACTTCACGCCCATTTCCATGCATTTCACGGTCATTCGCGGCAATTCCGTGTTGATTCACGGTCAATTCGACGCACTTCACGGTCAATTCACTTCACTTCATAGCCATTTCCACGCACTTCGCGGTCAATTTACTTCACTTCACACCCATTTCCATGCATTTCACGGTCATTCGCGGCGATTCTGTGTTGATTCACGGTCAATTCAACGCACTTCACGGTCAATTCACTTCACTTCACGGCCATTTCCATGCACTTCACGGTCAATTCACTTCACTTCATGGCCATTTCCATGCACTTCACGGTCAATTCACTTCACTTCACCGTCATTTCCATGCATTTCATGGTCATTCCCGGCGATTCCGTGTTGATTCATGGTCAATTCGACGCACTTCACGGTCAATTCACTTCACTTCACAACCATTTCCACACACTTCGCGGTCATTTCACTTCACTTCACCGTCATTTCCATGCATTTCACGGTCATTCCTGGTGATTCCGTGTTGATTCACGGTCAATTCGACGCACTTCACGGTCAATTCACTTCACTTCACTCCCATTTCCATGAATTGATCGTGAAGTGCATCGAATTGACCGTGAATCAACACGGTATCACCAGGAATGACCGTGAAATGCATGGAAATGATGGTGAAGTGAAGTGAAATGACCGCGAAGTGCGTGGAAATGGCCGTGAAGTGAAGTGAATTGACCGTGAAGTGCGTCGAATTGACCATGAATCAACACGGAATCGCCGGGAATGACCATGAAATGCATGGAAATGACGGTGAAGTGAAGTGAATTGACCGTGAAGTGCATGGAAATGGTCGTGTAGTGAAGTGAATTAACTGTGAAGTGCGTTGAATTGACCGTGAATCAACACGGAATTGCCGGGAATGACCATGAAATGCATGAAAATGGGCATGAAGTGAAGTGAATTGACCGCGAAGTGCATGGAAATGGCCGTGAAGTGAAGCGAAATTGACCGTAAAGTGCGTCGAATTGACCGTGAATGAACACGGAATCGCCAGGAATGACTGTGAAATGCATGGAAATTGCAGTGAAGTGAAGTGAATTGACAGCGAAGTGCGTGGAAATGGCCGTGAAGTGAAGTGAATTGACCGTGAAGTGCGTCAAATTGACCGTGAATCAACACGGAATCGCCGGGAATGACCGTGAAATGCATGGAAATGATGGTGAAGTGAAGTGAATTGACCACGAAGTGCGTCGAAATGGCCGTGAAGTGAAGTGAATTGACTGTGAAGTGCGTTGAATTGACCGTGAATCAACACGGAATTGTCGGGAATGACCGTGAAATGCATGGAAATGGGTGTGAAGTGAAGTAAATTGACCGCGAAGTGCGTGGAAATGGCCGTGAAGTGAAGTGAATTGACCGTGAAGTGCATCGAATTGACCGTGAATGAACACGGAATCGCCGGGAATGACCATGAAATGCATGAAAATGACGGTGAAGTGAAGTGAATTGACCACAAAGTGCGTGGAAATGGCCGTGAAGTGAAGTGAATTGACCATGAAGTGCGTCGAATTGACCGTGAATCAACACGGAATCGCCAGGAATGACGGTGAAATGCATGGAAATGACGGTGAAGTTAAGTGAATTGACCGCGAAGTGCGTGGAAATGGTCATGAAGTGAAGTGAATTGACTGTGAAGTGCGTTAAATTGACCGTGAAGTGCGTGGAAATGGCCATGAAGTGAAGTGAATTGACCGTGAAGTGCATCGAATTGACCGTGAATCAACACCGAATCGCCGAGAATGACTGTGAAATGCATGGAAATGACGGCGAAGTGAAGTGAAATGACCGCGAAGTGCGTGGAAATGGCCGTGAAGTGAAGTGAATTGACCGTGAAGTGCGTCGAATTGACTGTGAATTAACACGAAATCGCCGGGAATGGCCATGAAATGCATGGAAATGATAGTGAAGTGAAGTGAATTAACCGCGAAGTGCGTGGAAATGGCCGTGAAGTGAAGTAAATTGCTCGTGAAGTGCATCAAATTGACCGTGAATCAATACAGAATCACCAGGAATGATCGTGAAATGCATGGAAATGACGATGAAGTGAAGTGAATTGACCGCGAAGTGCGTGGAAATGGCCGTGAAGTGAAGTGAATTGACCGTGAAGTGCATCGAATTGACCGTGAATCAACACGGAATCGGGAATGACCATGAAATGCATGAAAATGACGGTGAAGTGAAGTGAATTGACCACAAAGTGCGTGGAAATGGCCATGAAGTGAAGTGAATTGAACGTGAAGTGGATTTTTAACCATCGACCCGATGGATTCTTAGAAAATTATTATGTTGGTTGGCTAAATTAGCTTCTCCTACCCTAAAATCATATATAGTACGTTAAGTAACTCATTCTAATTTAAGAGACATGCTTGTTAAATAAACAGGCAAAGAAATATATTAAGAGATATGGAAATATTTTTATATTATTATATATACATATTTATATAATTATGTATTTGAGAAAAATGCAAGGGAAAAAAAGTTCTCCACGTAATAAAAAAAAAAAAAAAAAACAAAGTGAAACAGTAGTTGAGGTCGACCGGGTCAGTGAGTCACGGTCGACTGGATCAAGGCTGGTTTTTTTTTTTTTTCCCATTGTAATCTCATTGCTGTTTATGGGTCCCATTATAATGTATATGTTATATTCAAGCCGTCTATCCATTTGGTGAACTTGTATTAAGGCTTGAGACGAAAAATAAGTCAGATCTAACTATCAAGTGGACCACACCATAAAAGGCAGTGGAGGATTGAACGTCTACCATTAAGTTTTGGATCATTATGAAATTTTTTTTTCTTCTTCATCCATGTATTTGTGACCTTATGAATAGATTGGATGGAAAATATATGTTATGGTGGGCCCTACAAAATTTTTAACGGTGAAAATCAATTTTCCCGGTGCTCGTTGTGGTGTGGTCCAGTTGATCTTTGGGTATGATTTTTATTTATTTATTTATTTATTTTTTTGATAATGCTCCGAAATGATCTCGAAATATGGATGAACGTTGTGGATATAATAAATACATAACTGTGGGGCCATGCAACGTTGATATCTTTTGAACCGTTCGTACAACTCGGAGTTCGAGGACCGTAAGCGCTCGTCTTCTAGCACCAGGCGATCCGCCTCAGGAAGGAAAGCAGGGGCATTTTCGACCTGAGAAATGGGGCCGTACACCTGGGGAGTATTCTTGGAAGGTAAAAAGCGAGTGGGCTTAAAATGGTTGTGGGCCATATGCCGGTCGTACAGTTGGAAATTTCTCAAAAAACAAGTGGAGCCTGCCCATTGCAATGGTTCACCGGCAGTGGGATTCCAATCAAGTTCCTATGTGCGTGTCGTCATCAGAACCGTTCATCAAGCGTGTCCATCCGTCCATGTTCTATATGCTTGAAATTAGATCACTCTGTCATGATCCTCTGCACCATTTGTGTACAATGAACGTGGATGGTTGGCATCCTAATCATCCATTCAATGGCCACTGACTGGATGGATGGTTTAGATGCATCTGATCAGTAATGAACGGACTAGAATGATGTCCTTATATTCATGATTAGCACTCCTTTATCACAATCAATCGTCTATTAAGCTTTTGACGTGGAGCTTTTTCGATGGAGTGGGACACATGAGAATCACGGAATAGGGAGGGCTTTCGAGGAAGTTACGAGAGAAACTATATCTGCCGTACACGTGGCAAGGTCGTATAGGTCAGTACCATAGGGTGCGATCTTCTGCGAATGTAGCATCTTGAAACGTACACTAGGATCGAAAAATATCTTCCGTCACCTTTTATTGCCGAATTCCAACCGTTAATCTATTTTATTTTCACCCTTGATTTGAATTACACTGATCGATGGTAGAGATTCACCCGTATTGTCTTAAATTTGAAAGTAAGCCATCTGTTGGAGATTCCATTAGGTGAACGGTTCCGATCCACTCTATCCATGGCACGCGTAAGGTGGTGATGGTTCTCTATCATGCTACGATAGAGCCGATTTCATCACGGAAGAGGCTTGCATCGGTCCGGGGAGGGGCTCTGTGGGGCCCAAAGTGATGTATTGGTTTATATCCACGCCGTCAATCCATATTTCCAGATCACTTTATTATATGTGGCAAAATACGAGGAAGATCCACGTCTTTCGTGGACCACACCATAAGAAGAAGCGGTAATAGTAATCCCGACCGTTGAAACCTTCCTAGGGACCACCGTGATGTTAATTTACCATCCAATCTGTTCATAAGATCACGTAGACATGGATGAAGTGAATTTACAAATATTCACTTCATCAAAATTTCAACGGCTCCCAAGATGTTTTTAACGGTGGGCGTTAATCCCTACCGTAATGGTCCATTGAGCCTTGGATCCGTCTCATTTTTTGGTATATGATCTAAAATGATCTGAAAAAATAAATGGACGTTGTGGATGAAACCAACATATTAAGGTGGGCCCCACAGATCCGCTGACTGGACTGAGTCCGTCCACGCGAGTGCAGGACGCGATCCGCTTCTCTATCGGATAGAATATTATTCCGCAGACGGGTTAGTGGGAATCATGTTTCATTAAACAAGAAAATCCGGGTAGTCCGCGGAATACTGAAATTAAGTTATAGTCCACCAGATGGCCCATCCAGATCGGTGGAAGGCCTAGTTTTGTATGCTTCGTACATGATGGACCATTGACGGCCGTCTTTTTCTACAGAAGTGATCCTAGATATTTGAAAAATGCACTAAAATGTAAACAACGGACAGTTCTATGATTTCTTAATTTCTCTCCATCGAATGTCTAATATAATATGTCCCATCTACTCTTTTCCCTTTGCCTAATCATACTGGGACCTACTTTTTGGATGGTTACGATCACCAATGCAAATGGTTGACCTGCTTACTACGAATTCAATTGAGTAGTCCGCAGACTACCAGACCGGCCACTTGATTATGATCCTGAAAGCATTTCCTCGAAGGAGGTATCTCCGCGCGCTTTGAAAAATCAAAGGAATGGAAGTTGCTTTGTAAATTCGATCCTTTTTCCTTTCGCTCCTTTGAAATACACGCCGTTGACGAGATGCTTAAAGCAATGGTCGGTCAGGACGCGGTTTGGCTAGTGACGCGGCCATCAGCCAGTGGCAAGTGGTCGGTCCTACGTGGACCCCACCATGATATATGTGTTTTATCCACGCTTTCCATCCATTTTGAAAGATAGTTTTTGGGCTTGAATCAAAAAATGAGATAGATACAAATATCAGGTGGACTAGACCATTGAAAAACAGTAGTGATTGAATGTCCACCGTTAAAAACCTCCTAGGGTCCACTGTAATAGTTATTTTGACATCTAAGCTGTTGATCAGGTCATAAAGACTTGGAAGAGGGTAAAAATATATATCAACTTGATCCAAAACTTTTGTGCACTTGATAAGTTTTTAATGGTGGGCGTTCAATCAATCATGTGCGGTCCATTTGAGATTTAGATTAACCTCATTTTTGGGCTCATACCATAAAATAATATAATATGGAAGAATGGGTAGATGGCATAGATGAAACACATGTGCTGGGCCCACATGGCACCGACCACTAGGTGGGCAGGGCAGACACAAGGTGGGGTCCATTATAAACGCGTATTAGGTTCAAGAAATAGGTCGGTCCACTAATTAGGTGGGCCATGCATGGATACGGAAAATAGGCTATTAGTCTGGTCAATTAATCAAGTTGGACCGTTCATTAAACATTTTAATGGACCATCGGTGATCTTCTTCCGACCATCGACTTCTCTCGTGCAATGCGCATGCTATGCTAACCAGTCTAGTTTTCTAGAAAACGCATGATCGAGGTGCAATCTACCTGTTGAATGGTTCAGATCTTGCACATGTGCGCCATGGTTGCATGTGTGCCTTGAAGGACCATTCATCTTACGTGTGCAAGTAGGCTTGACTATTCTTCAATTCTGTCGACCTACGCGCGGATGCTCTTCTATGTTTTTGTGCGGAAATTTCGCGGGACCCACGTTCTGCTTTGACAAGTCGAAATCTGTGCGCGGCTATCAAGGACGCGGATAGCGTACTCTGTGGGAAGCGGATTGGCTACTACCCCTGACAGCAGCCAGGTTGCTGATGGTCGGTGCTCTGTGGGACTCACCATGATGTATGTTTTTCATCCTTTCTTTTCATATATTTTTACAGATCATTTTATGGCTTGATCCAAAAAATGAGAGGAATATAAGTTTCAGGTGGACCACACCACAGGAAAACAATTGCAAGTGGATATTCACCATTAAAATCCTCCTAAGGCCCACTGTACTGTTTATTTGACATCCAATCTGTTGATTAGGTCATACTGACCCAGATGAAAGGAAAAAATAAAGATCAGATTGATACAAAACTTTTATTGCCCCCAAAACGTTTTTAATGGTCTACGTTCATTCAACATTGTTTCCTATGATGTGGTACACTTGAGATTTGAAAATACCTCATTTTTGGTCTCGCACCAAAAAAATAATCTAGAAAAATAGATGAACGGCGTGGATGAAACACATACATCATGATGAGACCACAGAGCACCAACCATCAGCCATTGGCTGGTGGCAGGGGGAGTAGCCAATCCGTTTCCTCATTTTTGTGGCATGAAGCCAAAACTGAAGAATATCTAAATGCCCAGTGGACCACACCACATCAGATATTGGGAGTTGAACGCCTACCGTTGAAAACTTATGGGAACTACAAAAGTTTTGGATGAAGATGATATCTGTGATTGCGTTCATACATGTTTGTGTGACCCTATGAGCATGTTGGATGACAAATAAACATTACAGTGGGCCTTAGAAAGGCTTCAACGGTGGACTTTATTATCCCCGCTGTTTCATGTAGTGTGGTCCACTTGAGCTTTAGATAAGCTTCAATTTCATGACTATGTCCTAAAATGAGTAGATAAAACGGATGGACGGTGTGGATAAGACACACATCACAATGGGCCCTACAAAGTATAGCCTGAGTATCTCAGTAGGCAATCCGCGTCCAGCTATCAATGAGTCAGGCCTGGGCCACGCCAAGGACCGAAAATCGGCCTGAAGTTTACGAACACGGAATGCGTCCAACCCACGCCTGGACCGTAAGCTGTCCGGGCAGGTCGATGTGGGGCCCACCGTGATGTAAGTGTTTTATCCACACCATTTATCGCTTTTCTTAGATTATTCTATAGTAAAATCCTAAAAATGAAGCAGGTCCACATTCCAATGGACCACATCAAAGGAAGCTATAGTGATAATGACATCCACCGTTGAAACTTTTCAAGGGCCACCGTGATGTTGTTTTACCATCCAACCTATTCATAAGGTCATGTAGACGTGGATGAAGTGAAAAAACAAATATAATCTGGATCTGAAACTTCTCCAGCTCCCAAGAAGTTTTGAATGGTGGATGTTCAATCCCCACTTGTTCACTTAATCCCTTTACCTACCCAATGTTTTGGCTAATATCTTAAAATTATCTGATAAAAGCGATGAACTGCGTGGATAAAACACTTACATCACAGTGGACCCACAGAGCCCTGCCCGGACGGTAGGATGCAGTCTGCGTCCAAAATTCATGGGGATGCCGGTCTTGCAGGAGCAAAGAGAGACAACCAGGACCCTTGAAAACCATTATAGCTGGAAAAACTTTAATACTCCGACAGAATGTGATAGATGATACGTATGCACTCATACGTTATTTACAAATTTCAGGCACACCTACAAATAATTCGAATTAAAATGTCAATTATGAGTCCCAGATTGCATGTATTAATTTGGGAAGGGATTGATATACCAATGCCCTGGGCTGTGTTGGGCTCATATAGATGTCCATGACAAATTAAATACTTTTATACGTTTTTAAAGACCACAATAGAATAGGATTATAAAAATCAAGCGGATCCAAAACTCAGGTGGGCCACAACAACAAAGTCATGAGAACAGAAACATTCACCATTGAAACCTTCCCGGAGCTGACCATGATGTTTATGCGCCATTCAAACCAATCACAGGTATATTACCACTCAGATGAACTGTAATAACAAATATAGTCTTATACAAAACTTCTATCACCCCAAGTGTTCAATCCCCATTGTTTCACGGGGTATGGCTCACATGAATTTTGGATCTGCCTGATTTTTAGAATTATGTCTTAAAATGAATGGTTGGATTTATCACAAATATCTTTGTGGCCCCCACACAACCTCGGGTGAAGGAATATTTATGTGCCTTGGAGAACACTCGTAGTACGATTAAAAAAATGTAAAACATTGAATGGTTATCCAACAAAGTATTGATTTTTTATTGTGAATTAGTGAAAAGGGATTTCATAGTGAATTCCTTTACCTTTTTTTTCAAAAAAAAAGTAAAATAAGCCACGTTAACAATTTTCAAGTGCTTGAATATCAAGCTTCATCTTTAATCAAAGTACATCTTTAGTAAAAGTATTATTAGCTTTCTATTACCTACATTTACCATGAGTGGCGAAGAGCAAATTTTTAACATCATTAGTTTTTGCATGGTCATGCATGGTAATGTTTAAGATTTTTAATGCGGGAAGGGATTTGAACTAAAGGTAAAAGGAATTTGAGTAATTTGGAGGCTTTAAGGTTACTTAGAAATCAATTATTAAGATTTTACTTACTCCAAAATCATTTTTTGCATATTAAAATTTGATGCAAGTAGGCAATGTACTAAATGCCAGTTTGATTTATTTTTTTCATTGTAAATAAGTTATGATTATTTGTTATAATACTTTCAACGGTCATTCGAAATCCAATGTGGATGTCGATAGGTAACATATTTGAAAGTATTCATAACTCAATTTACATTGCATGTGATTTCAACATATAAAAAATGCAGGGGCCACCATGATGTATGTGTCTTATCCACGCTGTCCATTCGTTCCACCAATTCATTTTAGGGCTTGAGCAAAAAAAAAAAAAAAAAAAAAAAAAGGAAAGAAAAGGGAGGCAAATCTAAAGCTCAAGTGAACCACACCATAGGAAAATAGTGAGAATTGAATGCCTACCATTGAAAACTTCTTGGAAGACAACAAAAGTTTTAAATCAAGCTAATATTTGTGTTTTGCATTTGCCCACGTCTGTGTGAACTTATGAACCAGTTGGATGACAAATAAACATCACTGGGGCCTATGAAGATTTCAACTTTCAATGGTGGACATCATTAGCACCACTTTTCGCCTACATAGTCCACTTAAACTTTGGATTTGCTTCATTTTTGGGCTCCTGCCCCAAAATGAGCTAGTAAAATAGATGGTCTATGTGGATAAGTCGTGAACATCACAGTGAGACCCATAAATTTTAATCATAGCTCTATGACACCCTTCCCAGTCCAATTTTAATGTAATAAAATTCATTTTTCAAGGTGTAATTGCTCACCTGTATTTCTCTCTTCCAAACCACCGTTGCCATTCACTATTATTCTTCTACTACATTTTACACATTTATATAAAAATATATATAAACACTACCTAAGGATAAGTATTTAGATGGTTTTATTTAGAATTTAGTATGCAACAAGACTAAACACCTTAAATATAGACATAAATGCTTTTACCTAGGGTTTTAGTTTGAGAATATTAGTCCTTTCAAATTAAATCTCTATAAAAGGCATTGAAATGCCTATCTTAAAATGCATATAAATGATTATTTTATCGACATTTAGTTTCATTTTCAATTAAAGTTTAGATAAAGATGTCTAGGCAATATCTCTAAGATTCAATTTTTTTTTTTTTTCATGTTAAAATTATATATAAAAGTACTTGAGTGTCTATTTTTATAGCAATTATATCTATTTTTTTAGCAATTATATCTATTTTTTTAAAATTTTAGATAAATGCACATAAATACTTAAGGCACCTAAATATATTTCTCTTAAGCATTTAGTCTTATTTTAATATCAAAATTCTATAAAAAGAATATAAAAATGCTCATCTTAAAGACTTATGATCTTACAAATTGTTTGGTTGATAGTAAATGGTTGTCATTAGTTGTAAATGGATACACATGGGTAGAAAGGGTTGTTTGGTGGATGGTAATTAATACTAATTGGAGTCAATGTGAATGGAATGTAGTAAAATTATGTGAATTGAAATCTTCTCAAAAGGCTTGAAATCGGATGCAAATGATTTGCATATAGTCTAATTTTAAATTAGTAGAAATGGAATCGAATGGAATATAAACCACAACCACAACTAATTTATTGAAATGAAGGGGGCTAAGATGCACGAGTCTACAAGAAATATCAAATGAGTCGCACAAGGCGTCGCCCGCAAAATACATATATAAAAGTCCAAGGGAGTAATGCGCTAAATCCTCTGCTCAACAGCCCAAGTCAGCCCGCTCAGTCTACGGTGACCTGCCCCTAAGCTGGAAGTAGGAAAGCTCCTCTTCCTCATCCATACTCACCCCGCTCAGCTCGTCGAGCTCCGCCTCACCTGCATCTAATAACGTGTTTGGTTGGTGTTTTAAAATACCGTTCCAGAGTGGGAGTGAGTGATCAACTCAGTGGGTTCTATTAGCCATAAGTTACATGAAATATCAATTCTATGATGAATTTAATGAAAAGCATACATTTACACATCTCTAAATAATCTTGTTAATGCATATGCATGAATTATGGTATGATGCATGATCTCATAACAATACTCCCTCAAGCGACTTCGTCTAACGCTCGCTCATGACCAACACTCCCTCATTGCGACCTCAACTGCCGAGTCACCAACCTAACTAATGCGATGCAATCATGAATGTGTTAGCCGAGTTTTTAGTTAATCTCGTTCATCTAGCAAATTGGGAAAACTCGTACACCCCGACGATATCAATGCCCTTATCCTTTTTGTGAGGCCATGACCCCTCAATGTGCGAGGCCCGATCCCATTAGGTTCCTCACCTCCAATTGCAAGCACATGAGGAGTGCTGGAAAGTGAGATCGCTCGCAGTCACTACGAGGAGGTTCGTTACCACAGCGTAGGCTGATAGCTCGGACATAGTATCTCATTCCGCCATGCCCAGCTTATGAGACTATTGATTAATTTCTAATAGTTATCAGTGGGCGAGGGGTGTTATAGGTTCCAAACAGGCGTGAGCAAACAAGGTTAATAAGCATGGTTGGTCAGTCGGTGGACTAGACCTGCCCAAATTCAGGCGAGCACGTAACGCATGACATTGGGTATAAGCAACCCACGTAGTCCTACTACTGTCGTCCATTCGCATCCACCCAAATCAGTCAGTTGAGTCATAGCACGATCCAACCAACAGGACTACCCTCAGTAATCTTAGGTTCCTGACCAACCCAGAGAATGTGCTATATTTAATAACACTTCTAAACAGCTAAGAGTTCATCTTCAAATACAGATGGAATTAAGCATACAGCGCATCAAGTATAAAATTTTAGGATATAGAAATGAATGCAACTACTCTTAACAACATAAGTTAGACGTGTGTGCATGTGGTGCCGGATTACCTAAGAAACAAAAGACACACATCATCCATGGTGAAGGAAAATACAATCATGCATGCAACAGGGAAGAATATGCAAAAATCAGATGCAAGAATGAACATGTAGCACAAATTTCATGCCCATATAATTTGAAGACCAATCAAACATCATTTTATCATCACACACATGTTAGGTAGACATATCATGTAGGTTTCTATCTAGTTTTTCTCTAAATTACGCATGTGCATCAATCTAACATCAACAATCATTAAATTTATCCTAAAATTGGCACTTGGCTACCTAAGGATAATGGTTCGCACCTATGGATCACTGAGATCTTGTGGAATCGTCCTAGGGGTGCCGAACTAGCGGGTCGATTTGCTGAGGTCCTGAGTCAAATGCATTTGCATGTTATGATAACATGCAAGGCCTAACTCAACATAAAGAATTTCTAGAGAAGATGAGTGTTTAACTCCCCAATCGGTTGAAAGTTGTACTTGTAGTTGTGGATATAGGGTTCCTTGAGGAAAAAGAATGAGGAGCTACAAGGCTCTACCTCCCTTGGGCCCCACCTTCAACTAAAGCCCCCTTCTCTCTCTTCTTTCCCTCTTCTCTCTCTCCTTTCTCTCCTCTCTCTCTTCTCTCTCTTCACTCTCTCCTCTCTTTTGCTGCTGGAGTTGCTGTGGAAGTGAGTGAGAGAGAGAGAGTTAGAGGGTTTTATTCCTTGGATTTGGCCCAAATGGCCTTGAGTTATATTATTTCCCCTCAAATGGCCCTGTGGGACCCAGTTTTGGCTATTAGGGTAGCCCTGATGGCCCTCTGGCCATGAAATTTGTAGGATAGGTGCCCCATGGCCCGATGAAGGGTCGTGCAAAGTTTGAAGGCAAACGGATGTGGGGTTTTATCGTATGGGTCCGACCTTCAAATGGACTAGTGGGGTCCATTTTTGGCTGTTGGGGTTGCCCTGATGGCCCCTTGGCTATGAAATTTGTAGGATATATGCCCCACGGCCTGATGAGGGGCCGTGCAAAGTTTGAAGGTAAACGGATACTGGGTTTTATCGCAAGGGGCCGATTTGAGATCAACGGTCACCGTTCCACAATCACGGTTCAGATTTTGTGGATGGGCGTAGAGAAATATTTTCAGTCTTCGATGTAAATTTAGAAGAGATCCAACGGTTGAAATGTCTCGTTGATTTAAACTTTAGACTTTAGGCTAAGGCTGGGGCGAGTTACACTTGGCAAGTACCGACTGGATGGCGCAAATATTTCATTTCTAGGCGTCCTCTGAGTACGTAGTCCGTGACGAACCACAAGCCCAGTGAGGCCCACGACCTCCCCAAGTTTTAGATTTTTCTGTCATTCCTTGGGTGTTACATAACCTGTATAGGCAGTTACCAAGTACAGACAGGCAGACAGACTTTACGGCCCGTGCTCGGTCCGAACATAATCAGACTTGACCGCATTGGTGGCATAACCCGGGTTAATATGTTGGCAATATCTCTCACACAAGTGGTCGAATCGTGTGCTCCTGTGGTAGTTCCCACGTGGACGCCTCAAGACATTGTTCTGGTTGGGCCGGGTGTTATAATCTTCCCCCTTATAAATAAATTTCATCTTTGAAATTTGTACTTGTTCATATTGCTGGAGCAAGCTTGGGTAATGCTTGCGGACTTCTGCTTCTATCTCTTTATTGAAGTGTATATTTCGATGGGATTATTGCAATTATTATATCAAAATTCATGTATACTAATACGAGATATTAAAACTAATTTACCTAACTCATTTCAACTGCAGGCATGCAAATGCAAAATTTAAATTCCAGTGCATTCTAATTATAACCATCCAAACATAATTGAGGATTTCAATTCACGTAAATTTCATTTATCATGCAATTTGGATTCAAGTATGTTCCAATCACAAGCATCTAAATGAGCTCATATGTGTAATTGTGTGATGATAATGGGAGAAGAATGTGATTTATACGGCAGGGAGTTGATGCGTTGCGTGTATGTTGGACAACATGGCTTTGTTTGGAGTTAGAATTGTCATATAGAATAATTAATGAGAGATACAAGCCATGTAAGAGAACTATTGTTGGAGCATGTGAGTTTGAATAGTTATGAACACATTTTCATTAATTGGGTTAATTGAGTGCCAATGTAGCATATGTGATGAATCCTTTCGGTATCCTTGAATGGACTTTGTTGGTATCCTTGAATATATCCATATTAGAAATAACTATTGAAGTGATCAAACTAAAATGACTTGGAGGGCCACTGGCTAACCATTAACAATCAATGTTAGTTTATGCACGGGTGGTACCAATAAAAAACCACACAAATCCGATTAATCAACTGTAGGAAGCCAATGAATCCGGCCGATCACTTAAACACCATGTTTAGCCACATGATTTACTCACGCAGAGCCTAAATCTAACCGACTTATCATTAATTAGTCAAGACAATTACAACTAAATAAAGACCTACTAAAATCTGATATTACTAGCGGTCGGATCTTAATTAACAAACTAAACTGACCCCATATTCTTTTAGCTTAAGAACCGACGGTTTATGGTGATTATAATCGAATCGTTATTTTCGCTAGTTGCGAATAGGTCACACTATGAACTTAGCTAATTCAAACCCTTATGATTGTGCACGGGAAATCTCGCGACTCAATTCATTCTAGAAATGCTCTGATTATCCAAACAAGCTCTAGACCACTTGTTAATAGGCCACTAAACCCAAGACTATAGAAATATGTTCGTCTTAGTAGGCTTGACGTCTATCGCGAGACATCAAGCTGCGATTGCATCTCGAATTGTTCAACTTGGACTCGTAGTCGAGTGCTTGGGTTGTGTAAATACCTTATATGAAAATATGAAACTTAAGTGAAATAAGTTTATTGTTCTTTCACAAAGTTGTAACTTTCGGACCGTCAATTCATGACTAAAGTTGGGGTACCGACTAAAGATATTTTTCCAAACATAATCGTATAGCCGCAGCCCCGATCGACTATCGGTGACCATTGAACAGACTTTTAATCATATCTGTCAATCGGCGCATCCAAATGGCGGGTCCATCATATCCATACGTAGATCATTATTAGTGTTAACTATCCTACGGTCTATATCGATATGTACACCCCATAATGGGCCCTAGAGGTTAGAAAAATCCTCTCATAGGGCTAGTATAGTAAAAACCCAACCCTTAGGGCCATTTACACCAAGTTTAGCACTATAAAAGGGTCTCATTTGGGCACCCCCTTCTCCCATACGAATTTCATGGCCTACCTTGGGTGAAGGAGAAGAGAAAGAGAATAAGAGATGGAGAGAAAATGAAGAGAAAGATAAGGGAGAGAGTGTTTGTGTGAGTGAGAGGAATCTCGATACTTGTAGGGTTAGTATTTCTTCAATCAAACCGGTGGCTACTACAAGCCTCCACCAAATCCACCCATGCTAATAATTGGAGGTAAGAATGGTATATTTTCCCTTCAATTAAGCAACCTAGTATAGATTTCTAGTCATTAATGTTATTTTTTTTTATTATTTAGGAATTGGTGGTTTTACCCAAATCCCCAAATCCTAAGATCTCAAAGAATGGGGATCGTTACAAGGTGCGGACCATTATCTCTAAGTTATCATTTATCGACCCTTGATGGTCTTAATTAATGGTGTCTTATGATGAATGTGTTATAATAGCTAGCGTGTTCATATGTCATATTTGATTGTATTATATGTTATTGGTTGAATATGGATTCTCACATGTTCGATGAAATATCTAAGTGATAGAATGTGTTGCTTTGTCAATGTTCATATGCTTGATTTATTGCCTAAGTGATTGTATTACTTTATGCATGCCCACACGTTTGACTTAATGCTTTTGTGAGTGTAATACTTTATGGATGAGCATGTGTTCGATGAAATGCCTAAGTGATTGTATAGTGAAATTTATCCTATGATTGTGTGATATAGAGTTTAGTCCATAGAAATACTTAAGATTGCTAAGATGTTGGGTTAGTCGGTAAATCACTCAAATCAAGGGGTGACCCAAGTTAAAGCGTCCACCTTAGACATGTTCGATTGACTCGGGTTGACCCGGGTAGAACACGGATGACCGACAGTAGCTGAACTACATGGGTTGCTTGCACCCAATATCGGTTGTGTTGTTTCTCTACGGTCAATCAAATTAGTCCACAAGCTAACTAATCATGTATGTTCATAATGTATGACACGACTAAATAAAATCTAGGATACCCCATTCCCAATGGATGTGTCCATTCATAACCGTTAGTACGATACGATCCCACTAAGACTCATGAGCCAAGCATGATGGTATGGGACACCGTGTCCGAGTTGTCGGCCTATGCTAGGGTGACGAGCCTTCTCCTAGTGACCAGTGAGCATTGATGAAAGTGATAGACCATTGTTCGAATTGCCCCCATCAAATTACTCGGCCGATGGTTGCATACTAAAGTACCGTTCGAACGACATGGGCGTGAATGGAATTGGGTGACGAGCCCTTTCCTTATGATAATTTGGTTTTATGTGATAAGACCTCACCTTTGTAACGCCCTAACCACTGTTCATCCGGGTTGTGATTCGAGCGTGGGTTGGGTGAGTCGTTTGATCTGGATCCTCTTCAAAAATAGCGCTTCAGTCGGTCAGGGCAGCGTGTTGTGAGCTGTTATAACCTTAGAACTGAGTGATCATACTCGATTTGGGTGACGACTCATACTGGGTTGATCCTCATATATTTAGGTATCATACCGTACCTTTGAAATTATTGATTTGTGAGATAAACGGGTGACACCTAAATTTGGATTAAGGGACATTAGTAAGGAGTCGTTATGTGCGGCAATGAGCCATGTGAGCTGGATAATAACTCGTGATATAACGTCACTATCCTAGCTTCGCCAATATGCTGGATGAATTGAACTTAGGAATTACTCAGATAACATGATCATTCATCACATCGCATCAGTTTAAAATGTGGCGAAACAGGCATTAAAATCACAGGTTGAGGAAGTGTTGTCATTTGCGAACCAGATGATCGAAGTCATGTGTTGAGGGAGTGTCGAATGGTGAGAGCATGCATTATATCATATCTTCATATGCGCATTTAACAAAATTATTTAGGAAATGACAACCTATACCGGGTTGATTCTCATACGTTTAGGTACCATATCGTATCTTTAAAATTATTAATTTGTGATATAAACAAGTGGTACCTAAATCTAGATTAAGGGACACTGGTAAGGAGTCGCCACGTGCGGCGACGAACCATGTGATCTGGATAAGGACTCGTGCTATAACGTCGGTATCTTTGCTTCACCAATATGCTGGATAAATTGAAATTAATAATTACTCAACTAACATAATCATTCACCATATTGCATTAGCTTAGAATGTGGCAAAACGGCGTGGTTGTCGCATGATGCGGGAGTGTTGTCATTTGCAAACCAGGTGGTCAGAGTCGCGTGTGAGGGAGTGTTGTTTAGAAAGGGCATGCATCATGTCATATCTTCATATGTACATTTAACAAGAGTATTTAGAAATTGTTTGTTTCTTGTTTGTCATTAATTACACTGATTGTGTCAATAACATGTGTAACTTAGAACTAATGGAACCACTAAATTAGCTACTCACTCCCCAGGCATATTATTAATGCAAGTTCTATCGAGACCTTCGACGGGTGGACTTAGATCGATTTGCGCCACCACCATTATTTTTGGAAGATTTGGAATAAACTGAAAACTTTACACTTTAACCATCTTGGGTATGTATATTATAGCTTGTATAATCCTCATTAGGGCGGACACCACTTTTTAATTATACTTTGACTGTTTGCCCTATATTTATTAATTTTGTTATCCCTGCCTCGCTTTGGTTCCGCTAAGTTGAATTGCGCAACTTTGATTATTCGTGTGTAGACTTAATGTGAATTACAATGAACACATTTTCATTAATTGGGTTAATTGAGTGCCAATGTAGCATATGTGATGAATCCTTTCGGTATCCTTGAATGGACTTTGTTGGTATCCTTGAATATATCCATATTAGAAATAACTATTGAAGTGATCAAACTAAAATGACTTGGAGGGCCACTGGTTGAAATGATTATTTATAATTGTTTGTTTGTAAATTGAAAAAATAAATGATTGGCTAATCATGCATACGTGGTATTTGGACTTTACTAGATGGCTAGTCATTTTGTACCTGTACTTTTATGTAATTTATCGGATGACTAGTTATTGTTGCATCACCTGGGATTTTCGGGTCATAATGCCACAATGTATCTTTTGTGATTTCTGGGTCATAATGTTGCTTTCGTGTCTCTTGTGATTTTGGAATCATTGTATAAAACTTACCGGATGATGTCAATGTTTGTCGCTAGTGATTTTCGGAACATGATGCCATTGTGTGTCATTCGTGATTTTCCATGTCATGATGCCGCTGTGTGTCACATGTGATTCCCATGTCATCACGGTAGTTTTACTTGTATTGTAATTTTTTGAAATGGTGTCGATGTATGTCACTAATGATTTTCAGGTTATGATGTCATTGTGTGTCCTTCCTAATTTTCAGGTCATGGTGTCATTATGTGTCCGATGTGATTCTCGAGTCATTATGGAAGTGCACTCACATTGTAGGTTCTACCTACATTTCCAGTTGGATGTGCATCCCCGGACTGGTGTATTCATGTATCTATACGTTAAACAATGTTATATTATGATATAAATGATTGTACTAATTTATTTCTTATATGTAAACCGTACTTAACTATAATGATGAATGTGTAATCTTGAGAGGAAATTCTCATTGAGATGGTCACTCACGATTTTGTAAGATGTCGGAGTAGAGCAATGTGATGTTGTACCTGAGGATGCTTCTATAAAGGCTAGAGAGGATCCTCAGTATACGGAGTCATATATGAGTGCAGCTAAGATGTTTGAATTCAGTGGTTTTTCTTTTTAGTATAATGTTAAAACATTTAGAACTTATGGTTTGTAAAAAGTTATCATTTGGGTTGACATTTTGGATTACTTGTTTATGTTAATTTGGGAGTTTATCTCAATGTGTGGTTTATCTTGATTCTATTTAATGCATATCATGTGAATATTAATTTGAATGATTTGGAATATAGAAAAGTACACCTATGTATGCTTTTCCCTAGTTTAACTTCTATGATTCTAGAGTAAGGGTACTATACTTGATCTGTGAAATATGAAGTGTTACATTAAAGTTATGATTTAAAAAGATAGTTAAACAATTTATGAATATGCATTTAGGTCCCTTTATCTAGACTTTCAATTTGAAAATAGGGCTGATTATAGGATTTAATATGAAAAGATGGCTAATAACCTCTAAGATAAGTATTATTTGGGTGTCTTTTACTAAATTTTAATACGAAAAAATGTACTTCTTAAGGAGAGGTTTATAGAATTTTTTATCGAGAATTATAGTTAAAAAAATATAATCATTATATTACATATTGTGAGAGTTTTTATCATGAATAGAGGAATAGATGCCTTAAAAATAAATATTTAAATAACTTTATCTAGAATTTTAACATTAAGAAACTAGACATTTTTACATATAATTCAGTTTATAAATTGGCTAATGCCTTTAAAATATGTATTTAAGTGCTCTTTTATAGTGTTAACGTAAAAAGATGGTTAAATGCTTTAAGAAAATGCATTCATATATATTCTTTTTCTAGAATTTTAATACAAAAAGAAGCTCACTTGTTTCTAAGATATGAATATAAATGACTTAACTTAGAATTATACTTTGAAGATATGGTTGAGTATTAATATAACAAGCATTTAAGTACATTTTCCTATAGTTGTAACATAAAAAGAAGAATAATGCTATATGAATAGCCATTTATGAGCCTCTATCAAGGGCTATAACATGAAAAGAAAGTTATACATCTCAAAGATAGACATCTAGGCGTCCTTAATTAAAGACTTTGTTAGAGAATAATGTTAAATGCCTAAATAACATACATTTTAGTTCATTTTTATTGAGTTTTAATATGAAAGGGCGGGTAAATTCCTTAAGGATGTGCATTTAGGTGCATTTTTAAAGACATTGAGGGGTGGGCCCACAGGATTTGAAAGTATTTGCACATTCCCACATCCAGTGATCCATCTAATTATTATGGGATGGAAAATAACTAATCACCTATCTGATCCCATGATTATGATGGCCACTTGACATGATCAATATTTCATATCATCAAGAGGCAATCTAATGAACAATCAATATTCTTTTATAATCCTTCTTGATTATCAACGAGGAATTGCTTGGATATGTGTTTTTATTGAGGGAATGCTTTCCAAAACTTAGGTAGATCCGCCTCATTTTTTAAAGCATAAAATGTGCTCACAAAATGGATCGAGGGGGTGGATTTCTCATAAACATCATGGTGGACCCCACCTAACATCCCAGTGTACGAACTTCCTATAAATAATTTGGCCTCGGGTTGAGCCCGATGTAAATAATTCAGGCCAGACTTAGGTCAGACTATTTTAGCCTGTCACAGGCCTGTGTCGGATTTGGGCTTAGGTCAAAAATGCAGGCCGGGCTTGGACAAAGCTTGGCCCGTTGCACCCCTATTCCCCATGGAGATGTGTGATTTAGAATTGATTAAGCCACTTTCCTAACATAACTAAGTGTAACCCAATTTAAAGACATTAATCATTATATATTAAAACAGTGACACTTAATCTCGTTCTCTTATATAAAAGAAAAGAGTAGCTACAGACACAAAGAATCACCTACAAAATCGGTTGTTTACATTATACAATGATTAGATCGAATTAAAGCATTCTATAAGCAAAAGGTCCACGCATGTGGTTGCAATCCACATCTTAATGTAGATAATATTAAACACATGTCAAGTCTATAAGATGAAGGTCATCACACACATGTCGAGTCTATAAGATGAAGGTCATCACACATTACGTGTTTAATTGGTTAAAGGTAAATTGTTAACCGTTAACTTTTAATTTTAACAGTTGATATATTTTAAATCTTATTTGATATACATTCGATAGTTAGATCAATTGATCCAATCCTTAGACTGGTATGGTTATTAGCTAAAGGTGAGGACTATGAAAAGTGGAGAGATTGAGTCAATTAAGGTGCATGAAGAAGGCAAGTAAACGACACTTTATCACAGTAAGGTACACTTGCGTATATAGGGTGGTAGAACACTATAATTGATGTTTTCCTTGAAACCATAACCTCATTCTTATAAATAAATAAATTTCATTCTAGAGGAAGAAGAATGCTTTGGACATGAGAGAACCTGGATGCCCAAGCCCTCTTATCATCATTTTAAAGAGAGAGAGAGAGAGAGAGAGAGAGAGAGAGAGAGAGAGAGGGATGCACCCACTCTCCACAAGTGTGTATGCTTAGGGGAGTGGGGTCCACACTATGGACGCCTTTACGTTAACCCTTGGCCTCTCCTAAAAAGGTTAATGTGTTGGTCCTCCACTCTCCTTCATTCATGATAGATTAGAGAGACATTTTCTGTTTTAGAAGATTGTCAATAACAAATATTGAGTGCTTTTTACATATGAATATAAATATTTTATGCAATTTTGTCTTTCCCAAAGATTTCCTTTAAGGGGGCCACATAAATCACAGGTCCAATTTTTTATTTTATTTTATTTTTATTTTTTTGCCCTAGGCATAATGTGGGATTACACATCTAATGGTTAAAGTGGATTTTAAATACACATCATAGTGGGCTCGTCAAAAATCAAGGGTAGGCTCCTTTTATAACTATTAAAAAAACTTCTCATATTTTAAAAAACCATAATTTTATAGAAGCCCACCCTTAATTTTTGACACAATCCACCTTTATGTATATATGAAATCCACTTCGACCATTAGATATGTAACCCAAGTTAGGAAATCAAGTTAACTTGTTGTTCACCAGCCTCAAGTGCAAAGTTGCAATGTAGTATAAACTCTGGAGTTCGATGTCAATCCACAGGGACTATATGAATAACGATTATCAAACACAACTAGATCTAAGCTAAACTACAACTAAAGAACAATTAAGATGAAATTAGGGTTTATAGGTTTTTTAATCTAGTGAAGAAAAATGAAATAGAAATAATAATTAAATGAAACTAAGGATCTAGAGTTTCACTTATAATCAATTCACAATGGTTGGTTCGGCAATTAAATTCTATATCACAACTGGAGTTGAATGAAGATTCTCTTAAATAGGAAGATGAAAATAGATAAAGCATAATTAATTTACCAATATAAGATATATGAACATCAGTTGATCGGTTCTCTCATGAAGAATAAAGTAATCGATCATAGGGAATCCAAGACATTCGCCATGTCTGTAGTCTACGATAGATCGAGAGATTTTACAGATCAACACTTTCCTAAAATCCAAGATAATCAATTTCATAGAATTCTAAGCATCCAATGTGTCTAAAGTCGACAATGATCAAATGATTAAGTAAAATAAAAAACTTTATTTAAACTTAATCAATAAAAATTATAATTCAAACCATTGTACTTAATTCTATAAAGTAGATCATTTGAAATTAATCAAAAGCTTTACTTATTAGCCTTAGTTAAGAGATTAGTTAAGCAAAGTTATCTTAAAAACAAAAAAACAAAAATCTAAAACTAAGAAAGTGAAAAATTCAGCATAAATCCACTTCACCTTTGAGCTCCTCTCTCTCATCGTCATCCCTAGATGCTTTACAACTTACGGGAAAAACCCTTTAAATAAGAAAATTCAAACTGACCTTGAAAAAATCGCAAAAGTTCGCAAAAATTGGTGTTGTCAATCGATGCATTGATTGATTGATAATCTCCAAAAACATCTAGTGACCAAAATTCAAAAATCTGTTAACTGTTAATCGATCACCATGTTCAAAAATTGTCCAGCAAATTTTTTATGAAATTCATCCATTTTTGATTGATTGAGCATTTCTGTTGATCGATCGGTAACTCTATCGATTGATTGACATGATTTGTCTTTCTGATCCTAAAGTTTTAGGATTTTATTTTTTTAGCCTTAAATTTTTAGGACTTCATTTTAAAAAAAAAAAAGTATTTTTACTTGTTTTCAAGCATCGTTCAATATTCATTGGCTCTTCCTTTAATCCTCCACTTTCAAATGCTCTATTCCTTGTTTCTTAAGCTTCAAATATTCAAATGCTCAATTCTTCCACCCGAATTCTTTTGAGCTTTAATTTGACACTTTATGCACAAATTCATCTTAGACTTTAAAATATTCTTGCAACTCGAAACATATCCGATTAAGCATTTCTAACACTTAAATGCACGGAAAAATGGTGCAATATTAGGAATAACTATGCAGTATCTAGGTCTCTTATCACCGGTGATTCATGTGGGCCACACCAAAGGAGATAGTTGGGAAAGAGACATTCACTGATAGGGCCCATAAATTATTCAAGTGGGCCATACTAAGGGAAACCGTTTGGAGGGTAAGCATTACCTTGTATATTGGTCTCAATAGTGTGGTCCACCTGAATCATGGATGGTATTGATATTTGGGCCTTGAGCATTCGGCCCGAATAGATGAGATGGATTTCACATAAACATATAGGTGGGGCGACTCAAGCTACTAACTCCATTGCTAGCATTATTATTCCTTACTCCCCTCTTTTCCAACCTCCAACCCACGACTTCTCGTCTTCTAAGCTCTTATCTCTTTGTAACTTCCTTTGATCATTGGCTCCCGCTAAACAACTAAAGAATTATCGGGATTTGTCCTGAATTTGGCCCTAGAAACACTTGGCCTTGGCGCAAAAGAAAAAAAACAAAAAAAACAAGAACCCAAGCTAAGCGTAGGACTATTTTGTCGGTCATGTGCTCAGGATGTAGTTAGGCCTATACTGAATGGTGTAAACTGGGCTTAGACCGAGCTTGGTGGGCCTTTTGACAGTCCTGTTATGAGGCCCACAATGATGCAAGGGTGGCATCACACCATCCATTTGCGGGGAGTGGATTAGGTGAGAACCATGACGGTGGGGCTACTATAATGTATGCGACTACGTTCACAATATCCATCAGTGTTAAAAGCTTATTATAAGGCATCCAAAAAAAAATGAAGCAATTCTAAATCCCAGATGGTCCATAGTACAGGAAACAATGGTGAATGACCATTGAAAGCTTCTTGTGGGCCATAAAAGCTTTGGATCAAGATGGTGTTTGTGTAGTCTTTTCATCTGGGTCTTTGTGACCTTATAAATACCCTGGATGGTAAATAAATTTTCCAGTGGAATCCATGAAGTTTTTAATGGTGGGGATTCAAGCACGACTGTTTCTTGTGTTGTGGTCTACCTAAGATTTGAGTTAGCTTTAGTTTTGAGATCATTCCTAAAATAAGCTTTCAAAATAGTTGGATGGTGTAGATTTAAGGCACATACATCCCTGTGAGCCCCACAGTTAGGGGTTCTACCCGCCTAGGTGGATCCAAGGTGTCACCTAATCTACTCCCCATCTGCACAGCTAATGTTATTAAATGGAACCTGGATTGCTTGCTGATGCTGCCAGTGGGTCCTACCATGATGTATGTATTTTATCCATGCTGTCCATTTATTTTTCCAGAATATTTGAAGGCATGAGGCCAAAAAATGAGTTATATCCAAATCTCAAGCGGACCACACCAAATGAAAACAGTGGTGATTGAATGCCTACCATTAAAAACTTCTTAAGGCTCACTGTAATGCTTATTCACCATCTAACTTGTTGATTAAGTTATAAGTAGCTCAACAAAGTGAAAAAACAAATAGCAGCATTTGTGACCTCTAGCGTTCAATCATCGCTGTTTTCTGTAGTGTGGTGGTTCACATGAGATTTGAATCTTCCTATCCTCATGCACTAAAATCATCATAAAACATGGGTGCACACATATATCACGGTGGGTCCACGTAGCACGGTTTAGTAGCTACTGGCTAGTGACAGCGTCAGTAGGCAACCTCTTCCTATGAAATGACCCCGGAAATCACTAGCAATCCTCATCCTATGAAATGAGCCCGGAAATCAGGTAGATGGAAAACTCAAGTGGGCCAGGCCAATGTAACAGTAGAGATCTTAACCCCAAATAAGCCCGAAACGGGGTAGATCCAAAACTCAAGTGAGCACACAGATGCAACAATGGACATGGTGACACCCACCATTGAAACCTTCCCAGGGGCCTACCTGATGCTTATATTTCATCCAATCTGTTCATAAGGTGAGTCACACAAGAATGAAGTGAAAAACCAAATATCATCCGGATCCAAAAACTTCCGTTGGCACAGGAAGATCTCAACGGTAGACGTCCCCATCCCACTTTCCCTGTGGTGCAGGCCACTCAACTTCTCAATCGACCTTATTTTTAAATCCAAGATCTAAAATTTCATGGCTAAAATAATGGGCGGAGTGGATTTCATACAAACATTACGTTAGGCCCCACATAAATTTTTTTTTTTTTTTTAAAAGGAAGGTGTTGTAAGAAATTCCCATCCCAAAAGCCGTACCAATGCTCCGAGGATGTGAGGGCATTTTCGTAAGCAAAAAATTAGAAAACCCCATCTCTTCTCTCTTCTTGCAGGCCAGACACCCGCAGACGAGGGTTTATCAAGGGTTTTCAACTTTTAATACACATTCCCTACCTTTTTCTCTATCCAAGGATGATTTCTGTATCAACATATCAATTTTCAGGTCTTTCTTCTCTCTCTCTCATACCCTTTTGTTTTTCTATTTTTAATTAATTTTTTTCTAATTTTCTTCATTTTCCATAGGTTCTATTCAGCCCAGTCTTCTGAAACTACCCTTTCCCATTCAGAGATTCAAAGAAGCGAAGCTCGTAACAAGAGGGGTAAATTCGTCTTATGAAGTCCCATTCAAATCCCATTTGAATTTGAAATTTTCATTTTCAAATTCAAATTCATGCTTTTAACTATTTCTTTTGAATTATTAGTTTCTTTTCTATAATTATTGTTGTTTAATTGGAGTTTTATTGTAATGCTTATAGAATGGAATGCAATGTAATCCCTTAGGGAGCAGAGAATTAACAGCTATCTTCATTCTTCTCTACTCTCTAATCTCTCCACACCATCTTCTTATTCTTTTCTAATCTTGCTTCCTTGTCTCCGCTCGTATCTTTCAATTCTCATCATTTTCTTTATTCAATCCTTCTTCCTCACACTTCCGGCTAAGATGAACATCATTTGGTATTAGAGCATACTGAGAAAAATCAGTTTACAGAAAAATCTGTGTTTTTCTCTGTGTATATTCGACAGTCAAAATGGACTGCTATATATAAGCTTACAAGAGCAAATCAAGATCCTAAATTAGATCCTAAATTACAGAAAAATAAAATAAAGATCTATCTAATTCCCTTGATTGAAGGGATTATAAATCTCCTAAATATATACATGAAATAATATCCCTTAATTTAAGATAACATAATCTTAACACTCCCCCTCAAGTTGGAGCATGTATATCCACCATGTTCAACTTGATTCTTAATTCTTTAAACACATTTCCTCCAAGAGCCTTCGTAAAAACATCTGCCAGCTGCAAATGAGATGGAACAAATTTGGTGATAATATGACCATCTTGTATCTTCTCTTACAACATGACAATCAAGTTCTCTGTGTTTGGTGTGCTCATGATATATTGGGTTTGCTGCTATGTGGAGAGCAGCTTGATTATCACATAGCAACATTGCTGGTCCTGTAGAAACTTGCATATCATTGAGCAAAAATCTGAGCCAAGTTAGCTCACAGATTGCTGCTGCCATGGACCTGTACTCAGCTTCTGAGGATGATCTTGAAACTGTTTTCTGCTTCTTTGCTTTCCATGAAATCAATGAATTCCCTAAGAACACACAATAACCTGTAGTTGATCTTCTTGTCATAGGACAGTTTGCCCAATTAGCATCACAATAAGCCTTTAAGGCAAAGGAATTGCTCGAGGAGAACAACAATCCTAAACCAGGACTGCCTTTCAAATATTTTATAATGCGAAGAGCAGCATCCCAGTGAGGCTTTCTCGGAGCATGCATAAATTGGCTTAAAATATTAACTGAGTATGTAATGTCTAGCCTTGTAATTGTGAGATAGATTAGTTGTCCAACTAACCTCCTGTAGCGAGCTGGATCATATAGCAGATCACCTTGATAATCTGTGAGCTTCAGATTCATTTCTATGGGAAAGTTTGATGGGTGAGCACCCAAGTATCCAACATTTTCTATGATTTCTAAAGTATATTTTCGTTGAGAGATAACAATACCTGCTTTGGACCTTGCAACTTCCAACCCAAGAAAATACTTAAGGAGGCCAAGATCTTTAATATGAAATTGTTAATGAAGAAATTGCAGGAGACTTTGTATAGCAGTTGCATCATTTCCAGTTATTACTATGTCATCTACATAGATAAGCACCATAGTTGTAGATGAGCCTTTAGTCTTCACGAACAAAGAATAATCTGAATGTGATTGAACAAAGCCAGCCTGTTTGATAGCATGCGAGAATTTTGCAAATCAATTTCGAGGGGCTTATTTAAAGTGCCTTGGAGGGATATCCTAACCGCTTGTGCCATGGAAGGTTTGTAGTAGAATCAACATGATAAGAAGTTGGTGTAGACTTCACTGGAGGAACAAAGTAGTACAAGCCATTAAGCTGCTTCCCCAATCCAGTCATCTTCTTCGAAGTTAGGTCCTGCAATATACAAAAAGTGGGAAAGAAGTGAATTGAACAATTCATGGTAGTTGTGAGTTGACTCACTGATGGTAAATTCACATGAAAAGATGGTGCACATAGAATGTTTTTAATATGCATATGATCTGAGAGTTGTGTGGAGCCAATGTCAGTTATCTTAGAATATGCACCATTGGGCAATGTTACTTGAGAAGATAAAGGAGAGGTATTAGATACTGAAGATGCTATGTGATTTGTTGCATCACTATCAATAATCTAATGATTCAAGACTGTCTTTTGGACACTAAAGGATGAGTAGAAAGGGGCAGAGATACCTGTATAATTTGTTTTGGCAGAATTTTTACCATTACGGAAAAAGGCTTTTATTTGGACAAGCTTGAATCAACACGGAATCGCCGAATTGAAAGTGAAATGCATGGAAATGACCGTGAAGTGAAGCGAATTGAACATGAAATGCATGGAAATGATCAAGAAACGCAATTGGACCGTGAAATGCATGGAAATGACCGTGAAGTGAAGCGAATTGACCTTGAAGTGCATCGAAATGACTTGAATCAAAACGGAATCGGCGAAAATGACCATGAAATGCATGGAAATGACCATGAAGTGAAGTGAATTGAACGTGAAATGCATGGAAATGACCGTGAAGTGCATGGAATTGAACGTGAAGTGAAGCGAATTGACCGTGAAGTGCATGGAAATGACCGTGAAGTGCAGGGAATTGACCATGAAGTGCATCGAAATGACCGTGAATCTAAACGGTATCACTGGAAACGACCGTGAAATGTATGAAAATGACCGTGAAGTGAAGCGAATTAACTGCAAAATCCATGGAAATGACCGTGAAGTGAAGGAAACTGACCGTGAAGTGCATGGAAATGACCGTTAATCTAAACGGAATCGCTAGAAATGACTGTGAAATGCATGGAAACGATTGTGATGTGAAGCGAAATGACTGTGAAATGCATGGAAATGGCCGTGAAGTGAAGGGAATTGACCGTGAAGTGCATGGAAATGACCGTGAATTTAAACGGAATTGCCAGAAATGACCGTGAAATGCATGAAAATGACCGTGAAATGCATGGAAATGATTGACTTCACGGTCGATTCCTTCACTTCACGACCATTTCCATGCATATCACGGTCATTCGCGCGTAGTCATTTTGCTTCCATGCATTTCACGGTTATTTCTAGCGATTTCGTTTAGATTCACGGTCGTTTTGATGCACTTCACGGTCAATTCCCTTCACTTCACAGTCATTTCCACGCATTTTGCGATTAATTCGCTTCACATCATGGTCATTTCCATGCATTTCGCAGTCAATTCGCTTCACTTCATGGTCATTTCTATGCATTTCATGGTCATTTTCAGCGATTCCGTTTATATTCACGATCATTTCGATGCACTTGATGGTCAATTCCCTTTACTTCACGATCATTTCCACGCATTTTGCGGTCAATTCGCTTCACTTCATGGTCAATTCCAAGCATTTCGCGGTCAATTTCGGCGATTTCGTTTAGATTCACGGTCATTTCCATGCACTTCACGGTCAATTCCCTTCACTTCACGGTCATTTCTATGCATTTCACAGTCATTTCGCTTCACTTCACGGTCATTTCCAAGCATTTCACTCATCGCTTCACTTCACGGTCAGTCGCATGTTTAGATTCATGATCATTTCCATACACTTCACGGCCAATTCCTTTACTTTACGGCCATTTCCACGCATTTCACGGTCAATTGCGTCACTTCACGGTCATTTGGTGCATTTCATGGTCAATTCGGCGATTCGTTTAGATTCAGGTCATTTCCATGCATTTACGGTAATTCCCTTCACTTCATGGCCATTTCCACACATTTCATGTTATGCTTCACTTCACAGTCATTTTCATGCATTCAATCAGTTTCAGAATTAGTTTAGATTCACGGTCATTTGATGCACTTCATGGTCATTCCTTCGGGAGTTCGAACGCTTCACGGTCATTCCCATGCATGGAAATGATCAAGTGAAGCGAATTAACCGTGAAATGCATGAAAATGACCGTGAAGTGAAGCGATACGATGAAATGCATGGAAATGACTGTGAAGTGCATGTAAATGACCGTGAATCCAAACAGAATTGCCGAAAATGACTGTGAAATGCATGGAAATGATCGTGAAGTGAAGCGAATTGATCGTGAAATGCATGGAAATGACCGTGTAGTGAAGGGAATTGACCTTGAAGTGCATGGAAATGACCGTGAAGTGAAGGCAATTGACCATGAAGTGCATGAAAATGACCGTGAATATAAACGGAATCGGCAAAAATGATCGTGAAATGCATGGAAATGAGCGTTTAGTGAAGCGAATTGACCGTGAAATGCATGGAAATGACCGTGAAGTTAAGGGAATTGACTGTGAAGTGCGTGGAAATGACCATGAATCTAAACGGAATCGCCGGAAATGACCGTTAAATGCATGGAAATGACCCTAAAGTGAAGCGAAATGACCGTGAAATGCATGGAAATGACCCTGAAGTGAAGCGAATTGACCGTGAAATACATGGAAATGACCGTGAAGTGAAGGGAATTGACCGTGAAGTGCATGGAAATGACCGTGAATCTAAACGGAATCACCAGGATTGACCGTGAAATGCATGGAAATGACTCGTGAAGCGAATTGATGTGAAATGCATGGAAATGATCGTGAAGTGGAGGGAATTGTGTGAAATGCATGGAATTGACCGTGAAGTGAAGGGGAATCGCCGGGATTGACCGTGAAATGCATGAAATTGATCACGAAGTAAATGAAATGAATGAAATTGATCACTTAGTAAATGAAATGGATATTCGACCATCGACCTGATGGAATCTTGGAAAATAACCAGGTTAGTTGGTTAAAGTAGCTTCTCCTACCCCTAAATCATATAGGGTACATCAAGTAACTAATTTTGGTTTAGAAGACATTCTTGTTAAATGAATAAAGAAATAAATGAAAAAAAAGAGAGAACAAAAGTTTTTTATGGTTATATATACATATTTATATAAATATGTGTTAGAGAAAATTATAGGTAGAATAAAGTTCTTCATGTAAAAAAAAATAATAATAATAAGAAAATTTGTAAAAGCAGTCCGTCTATGGCTACGGTTATAATTCGTAGCCATAGGGGCCGGCAGGTGGGCATGGCCCCACCGGACAAGCCAGCATTAGTTCGGCGGGCCCACCTTAGATAATTCTCTATGGCTATGGATTTTGGTATTCATGGCTACGGTTATAATCCGTAGCTATAGGTCTCTCCCTTTCAAGGGTTACATAAGTTTTGGATCATTATGAAATTTGTTTTTCATCTTCATCCAGGTCTTTGTGACCTTATTAATAGATTGGATGGAAAATAAATGTTATGGTGGGCCCTACAAAAGTTTCAACGGTGAAAATCAATTTTCTGCTACTGTTTGTGGTGTGGTCCAGTTGATCTTTAGATATGATTTTTTTTTTATAATGCTCCGAAATGATCTCGAAATATGGATGAATGTTGTGGATATAATAAATACGTAACTGTGGGGCCCACGTAACGTTGATCTCTTTTGAACCGTTCGTACAACTCGGAGTTCGAGGAGCGTCAGCGCTCGTCCTCCCGCTTGAAGGAAAAAGCAGGGGCATTTTCGACCTTCTTGAAGATCTGTCTAGATCTCTGGAGGTGTTTCAACATAGAGTACACTGTTTGTAAGCTCCTGACTTAGAGAATTAAATATCCAGGAAAGCACCATATCGTTGCAGCGCTGCCATAAAGAGTATTTTGGATTTTTTTCATTTGGGGTGGAAATTGTTCCTTTGATGAACCCCAGTTTGTTTTTAGCACTGAGACTTACCAACATAGATCTCTTCCACATATCATAATTGGTTTCATCTAAGACTTTTGGAACAAGAATCATGCCAGGATGATCAGAAGGATGGAGAAAAAAAGGATCTGCGGAATCAATCACAGACGTAGACATAGCGTGATTAGAGTAGGCGGAAATGATTTATAGAGGCAACAAGATCATTGGCGCTCCGATACCATGAGAAAAATCAGTTTACAGAAAAATCTGTGTTTTTCTCTGTGTGTATTCGACAGTCAAAATGGACTGCTATATATAAGCTTACAAGAGCAAATCAAGATCCTAAATTAGATCCTAAATTACAGAAAAATAAAATAAAGATCTATCTAATTCCCTTGATTGAAGGGATTACAAATCTCCTAAATATATATATGAAATAATATCCCTTAATTTAAGATAACGTAATCTTAACACATACCGAGCCATTATGACGAGAATATAAGAATCCGTTAACCAGCTTGAAATTCAAGCGGTGGCCATGGCGGAACAAATTGTAAAAAACTATCAGAACAAATTGCTCAAAACATGGATGATATTAAGGAACATCAAGTTACTCTCGGTGGGTTTCATGAGAGGAATGAGCGGAATTTTGTGGAGTTGAAGGATACCTTGTGGACACTTCTACAACTTAACACTGGCAAGACAACCGAGTCACCCCAAACGCACCCTCCACCCCCATCCTTGCCCACACCTCCAAAAACTTTTAATCCCATGGGAGGAAATCCTCTCGAAACACACCCTCCACCCCCGTTGCTATCCACAACTTCAATGGTTTATAATCCCGTAATAGCCGGTTCTCCTTCCACATTGCAGACTACACGAGTGGACTTCCCCCGCTTCAACGGGGAGGATCCCCTTAGCTGGATCTACCAGGTTCAACTTTTCTTTAGCAATAACCAAACCGATGTGCATGAGAAGATTGGATTAGTGATTTTTCACCTTGAAGGCAAAGCCATTCAATGGTATCATTGGATGGAAGACATCATATCGACATGGACGTGGGATGAATTCAAATATGCTATTTGTATTCGCTTTGGCACCACAGAATATACACAACCGGGTGAGATGTTGTCATGACTGCAACTACGTGGAACAATGCAAGAATATGAAGACAAATTTGAATGTCTTGCGAACCTCACTATTAAACTACCCGAATCTTTTATGACTGACTGTTTCGTTGGAGGGTTGTGCGATGATATTCGGGCCAAGGTTAAATTTTTTCAACCGATGTCCCTGATCAAAGCCATTGGATTAGCACGATCGGTGGAAGAAAAGATCGCCCTAGCCCACAAATCCAACCGTTCTTGCACGGAGCATTTTCTTCCTTCAGTTGCTGCTACACAGTCCACACCGAAGGCATCTACGGCCCTGAAACCATTCCCATCAAACACCTTACACCATCCAAAATGGAGGAATGACGTAGTCGCGGTTTATGCTATAACTGCGATGAGTGGTTCCATTGAGGCCACCGCTGCAAAATGAAACAACTCTTTCTCATGGAGGGAGAATGGCCGGAAGACAATTCCACGCTCTATGACCTCGGAGGACGCTGTGTGGGAGACTTGGGCGAGTCTCTTTTCTTGGTTCCTTAATTTTAAACCTTGAGGACAAGGTTCTTTTGATGGATGGTGGGATGATGAGGTTCATAAATTATGATTTTAATACACACACACACACACACACATATATATTTTAAATTGTCAGTTACTTTTCTATAATTATTGTTGTTTAATTGGAGTTTTATTGTAATGCTTATATAATGGATTGCAATGTAATCCCTTGGGGATCAGAGAATTAACAACTATCTTCATTCTTGTCGACTTCTAATCTCTCCACATCATCTTCTTATTCTTTTCTAATCCTGCTTCCTTGTCTCCTCTCGTATCTCTCAATTCTCATCTATTTCCTTATCGAATCATTCTTCCTCACACTTCCGGCTAAGGCACACATAATTGTCATTCTCTGTTCTACAAAAACAATTCAGTAAATTTTTTTTTTTTTCCATTTTCTAAATCTTTTATTTTTATTTTCAGATTTCCAGTAATCAGTTTTGGAATCCTTTCCGAAGCCGTCTGTGCATAAAATGTGCTGTTTCAGGAAGGAGCAATCGAGAATTGAGATCCGAAGAAGACAGATTACGTCCGGAACCGTTCTGGTCGACTTTGATCAAGGAAGCATTTTGGTATGGCGCAATCTGCTCCTCGTGTTACACGTGTGTAGGAATCAGGGCTGTTCATCAGGTGGGCCACACCGATCATGCATCCTGGCCACACGTGCGGGGAGAATTGATGGTTGGAAATGACTGACTGATGGTCCACATTCAATGTACAAGCCTGGCTCACTTGGTCAGCGTGCCCGGTATGATTTTTTTGACCGGCACGTGTGTGAAGCGGACCCCACCTGATGAAAGGACCTGGTTCCATGACCACTTGAGTGGCCCTTTTGCATTGCTCTTATGAATTATAGGCGCTGTACTGTTAATAAGGTGCTGTAAATAGGAAGCAAAGATTGTTCAGTGGAAATTCAATTCTAAGGAATTCTGTGTAAAAGATCTGTCACATGATCTGGGTGGTTCATCCTGAAGGCCCCACCATAGATGGGCCCCATGGCAAAAATCTTAGTGATCAGAGATCCTCGTATTGCCATATCAGCACATCCATTTGGACAATGAGGACGTCTAATCAGAGGGCTTTTGCCACATAGACCATCCAACTGCAACACATGCAAGTAGATTAATGGTCTGGATCACCTCTTGGTGAGGTCTCCATCTCGCTAGCAAAACTCCACAAATTATGATCTGGTGGGATCGTTTGCATCAGTTTCAAATTCTGGTAATTCTTCATTTGCAGCGTGCTAGTGAAGCGTTTGCCAAATTGTGTTTGGATTGGATTTCTAGAATTCAGTAACTTGAGAAGCTAGCATTTTTTGCATTGCTGACATTTTCTTTCTACAGGGGCTTGAGATCACTACTCGTGTTTTTGTTTGAGCAGCCCAGTCAGCTTAGGTATATCGAGTGGCCAAGTTTCCAAAGCACGGTTTGTAAATCTACAAACCAAAATGGTTTTATTGTCACGATCATAATGCCTATTACAGCAACTAACTTCAATCATCTAGATGATGCAAGAACTTTGATAACTTCAACAGTTGGATTGTACCAAATGAGATTTGAATCTTCCTATCCTCATGCACTAAAATCATCATAAAACATGGGTGCACACATATATCACGGTGGGTCCACGTAGCACGGTTTAGTAGCTACTGGCTAGTGACAGCGTCAGTAGGCAACCTCTTCCTATGAAATGACCCCGGAAATCACTAGCAATCCTCATCCTATGAAATGAGCCCGGAAATCAGGTAGATGGAAAACTCAAGTGTGCCAGGCCAATGTAACAGTAGAGATCTTAACCCCAAATAAGCCCGAAACGGGGTAGATCCAAAACTCAAGTGAGCACACAGATGCAACAATGGACATGGTGACACCCACCATTGAAACCTTCCCAGGGGCCTACCTGATGCTTATATTTCATCCAATCTGTTCATAAGGTGAGTCACACAAGAATGAAGTGAAAAACCAAATATCATCCGGATCCAAAAACTTCCGTTGGCACAGGAAGATCTCAACGGTAGACGTCCCCATCCCACTTTCCCTATGGTGCAGGCCACTCAACTTCTCAATCGACCTTATTTTTAAATCCAATATCTAAAATTTCATGGCTAAAATAATGGGCGGAGTGGATTTCATACAAACATTACGGTAGGCCCCACATAAAATTTTTTTTTTTTTAAAAGGAAGGTGTTGTAAGAAATTCCCATCCCAAAAGCCGTACCAATGCTCCGAGGATGTGAGGGCATTTTCGTAAGCAAAAAATTAGAAAACCCCATCTCTTCTCTCTTCTTGCAGGCCAGACACCCGCAGACGAGGGTTTATCAAGGGTTTTCAACTTTTAATACACATTCCCTACCTTTTTCTCTATCCAAGGATGATTTCTGTATCAACATATCAATTTTCAGGTCTTTCTTCTCTCTCTCTCATACCCTTTTGTTTTTCTATTTTTAATTAATTTTTTTCTAATTTTCTTCATTTTCCATAGGTTCTATTCAGCCCAGTCTTCTGAAACTACCCTTTCCCATTCAGAGATTCAAAGAAGCGAAGCTCGTAACAAGAGGGGTAAATTCGTCTTATGAAGTCCCATTCAAATCCCATTTGAATTTGAAATTTTCATTTTCAAATTCAAATTCATGCTTTTAACTATTTCTTTTGAATTATTAGTTTCTTTTCTATAATTATTGTTGTTTAATTGGAGTTTTATTGTAATGCTTATAGAATGGAATGCAATGTAATCCCTTAGGGAGCAGAGAATTAACAGCTATCTTCATCCTTCTCTACTCTCTAATCTCTCCATACCATCTTCTTATTCTTTTCTAATCTTGCTTCCTTGTCTCCGCTCGTATCTTTCAATTCTCATCATTTTCTTTATTCAATCCTTCTTCCTCACACTTCCGGCTAAGATGAACATCATTTGGTATAACACATACCGAGCCATTATGACGAGAATATAAGAATCTGTTAACCAGCTTGAAATTCAAGCGGTGGCCATGGCGGAACAAATTGTAAAAAACTATCAGAACAAATTGCTCAAAACATGGATGATATTAAGGAACATCAAGTTACTCTCGGTGGGTTTCATGAGAGGAATGAGCGGAATTTTGTGGAGTTGAAGGATACCTTGTGGACACTTCTGCAACTTAACACTGGCAAGACAACCGAGTCACCCCAAACGCACCCTCCAGCCCCATCCTTGCCCACACCTCCAAAAACTTTTAATCCCATGGGAGGAAATCCTCCCGAAACACACCCTCCACCCCCGTTGCTATCCACAACTTCAATGGTTTATAATCCCGTAATAGCCGGTTCTCCTTCCACATTGCAGACTACACGAGTGGACTTCCCCCGCTTCAACGGGGAGGATCCCCTTAGCTGGATCTACCAGGTTCAACTTTTCTTTAGCAATAACCAAACCGATGTGCATGAGAAGATTGGATTAGTGATTTTTCACCTTGAAGGCAAAGCCATTCAATGGTATCATTGGATGGAAGATATCATATCGACATGGACGTGGGATGAATTCAAATATGCTATTTGTATTCGCTTTGGCACCACAGAATATACACAACCGGGTGAGATGTTGTCATGACTGCAACTACGTGGAACAATGCAAGAATATGAAGACAAATTTGAACGTCTTGTGAACCTCACTATTAAACTACCCGAATCTTTTATGACTGACTGTTTCGTTGGAGGGTTGTGCGATGATATTCGGGGCGAGGTTAAATTTTTTCACCCGATGTCCCTGATCAAAGCCATTGGATTAGCACGATCGGTGGAAGAAAAGATCGCCCTAGCCCACAAATCCAACCGTTCTTGCACGGAGCATTTTCTTCCTTCAGTTGCTGCTACACAGTCCACACCGAAGGCATCTACGGCCCTGAAACCATTCCCATCAAACACCTTACACCATCCAAAATGGAGGAATGACGTAGTCGCGGTTTATGCTATAACTGCGATGAGTGGTTCCATTGAGGCCACCGCTGCAAAATGAAACAACTCTTTCTCATGGAGGGAGAATGGCCGGAAGACAATTCCACGCTCTATGACCTCGGAGGACGCTGTGTGGGAGACTTGGGCGAGTCTCTTTTCTTGGTTCCTTAATTTTAAACCTTGAGGACAAGGTTCTTTTGATGGATGGTGGGATGATGAGGTTCATAAATTATGATTTTAATACACACACACACACACACACACACATATATATATTTTAAATTGTCAGTTACTTTTCTATAATTATTGTTGTTTAATTGGAGTTTTATTGTAATGCTTATATAATGGATTGCAATGTAATCCCTTGGGGATCAGAGAATTAACAGCTATCTTCATTCTTGTCGACTCTCTAATCTCTCCACATCATCTTCTTATTCTTTTCTAATCCTGCTTCCTTGTCTCCTCTCGTATCTCTCAATTCTCATCTATTTCCTTATCGAATCATTCTTCCTCACACTTCCGGCTAAGGCACACATAATTGTCATTCTCTGTTCTACAAAAACAATTCAGTAAATTTTTTTTTTTTTCCATTTTCTAAATCTTTTATTTTTATTTTCAGATTTCCAGTAATCAGTTTTGGAATCCTTTCCGAAGCCGTCTGTGCATAAAATGTGCTGTTTCAGGAAGGAGCAATCGAGAATTGAGATCCGAAGAAGACAGATTACGTCCGGAACCGTTCTGGTCGACTTTGATCAAGGAAGCATTTTGGTATGGCGCAATCTGCTCCTCGTGTTACACGTGTGTAGGAATCAGGGCTGTTCATCAGGTGGGCCACACCGATCATGCATCCTGGCCACACGTGCGGGGAGAATTGATGGTTGGAAATGACTGACTGATGGTCCACATTCAATGTACAAGCCTGGCTCACTTGGTCAGCGTGCCCGGTATGATTTTTTTGACCGGCACGTGTGTGAAGCGGACCCCACCTGATGAAAGGACCTGGTTCCATGACCACTTGAGTGGCCCTTTTGCGTTGCTCTTATGAATTATAGGCGCTGTACTGTTAATAAGGTGCTGTAAATAGGAAGCAAAGATTGTTCAGTGGAAATTCAATTCTAAGGAATTCTGTGTAAAAGATCTGTCACATGATCTGGGTGGTTCATCCTGAAGGCCCCACCATAGATGGGCCCCATGGCAAAAATCTTAGTGATCAGAGATCCTCGTATTGCCATATCAGCACATCCATTTGGACAATGAGGACATCTAATCAGAGGGCTTTTGCCACATAGACCATCCAACTGCAACACATGCAAGTAGATTAATGGTCTGGATCACCTCTTGGTGAGGTCTCCATCTCGCTAGCAAAACTCCACAAATTATGATCTGGTGGGATCGTTTGCATCAGTTTCAAATTCTGGTAATACTTCATTTGCAGCGTGCTAGTGAAGCGTTTGCCAAATTGTGTTTGGATTGGATTTCTAGAACTCAGTAAGTTGAGAAGCTAGCATTTGTTGCATTGCTGACATTTTCTTTCTACAGGGGCTTGAGATCACTACTCGTGTTTTTGTTTGAGCAGCCCGGTCAGCTTAGGTATATCGAGTGGCCAAGTTTCCAAAGCACGGTTTGTAAATCTACAAACCAAAATGGTTTTATTGTCACGATCATAATGCCTATTACAGCAACTAACTTCAATCATCTAGATGATGCAAGAACTTTGATAACTTCAACAGTTGGATTGTACCAATATTCTTTTACATCAGAAGTAGTTTAGCCTTTTCTGATTGCTGTGCTCTTTATGATGTTCTTGTGATGTGAGGTTCTGGTCATCATTTGCAACCATAATGGATATTATTACTTCTGCATGCCTTTACAATCCCTCACCGTCATTTGCAATCATCATGGCCACCTAACAACACGTTGGCTCATGACAAGAGATAATACTTGTATGATGTTGGGACCCGTCAAATTTAGGTTTGTAACATTTATTTCTTCAACCTTCCACCCCTGAAACAACATGTCAGGTACTTCAAGAGTTTGTTAAGGGTTTGTTTGTTTAGGTGGAAAACGTGGAAAAGATTATGAATTCCCCTAATGTGACAGTTTCCTCTATTTGAAAAACCAAAGAAGAGGGGGAATTTGATTTCCTTTTGCTAGCTTCTCCTAAAAAAACAATTAAAAGATATTTTCCCTTCCTTCCCCCCCCCCAAAAAAAAAAACTTGTCGTTTGATTGTTGACCTTGTAACATTTCTATGGAAAATGACAGAGAACCAAACAATGGAATTATAGCTGGATTCCGTAGTTTTCTATTTACCGAGGATTCCATAGGTGTTTTGTTTCCATATTTTAGATTCTCTCAATCCAAACAAGTGGAATGCTAACTCTTCGACGTGGCTAGAAAAAGTGATGTGGCTGAAGGTATGAATTTGGGTGCTGTAAGGATGGTATAGACGGCAGCTAGAGGTGCTGGCTGGTTGTGGCTAAGGGTGATGGGTACCATCCCCATTGCTTCCCTTTTTGTGTCCTATTTGATTCCTAGATCCACCTAAAATTTGGGAAGATATCCCAACATGACCGGACACAATGAATGCACAAATTGGATATCACGATGTTCCCCACGAGGCCTTTGACACATGGTTTCCCTAAGTAGACACTTAGTGAAGGTTACACGCAGTGAAAATGAGAGGTTGGTGCAGGCTACGTGGATAAAAAGAAGTGAAAGGATGCGGGTGCAATCTATGCCATCTCTTGTGCACTAAAATCTCAACCGTTCCCTGCCAAGTAGCTACATTTTTATGACATATTTACCCTCTCTTAACCAATTTTGTGAAGAGTGAAGACTAATTGCAAAGGCTAAAATGTCTAAAGCTATTGGCATTACATATAGTAGATATGTAGAGAGGGGTGGTGTAGGGATTATGGAAAAAGGGAGAGGTGGCAATGATTATTTAAAAGATGATGTCATAAGGAGCAAAGCGTAATTTAGTAATTTGAGAAGGTTTATTTGTGAAGAGTGAAGACTAATTGCGAAGGCAAAAATGTCCAAAACTATTGACATTTTACGTAGTAGATATGTAGAGACGGGTGGTGTAGGGATCATGTAAAAAGGGAGAGGTGGCAGTTATTATTTAAAATACGATGTCATAAGAAGTGAAGGGTAATTTAGTAATTTGAGAAGGTTTATGATGTTATGGTGATGTAAGAAGGGTAGTTTTGTAAATGGATAGAAGGTAGAAGGAAAAAGGAAAGCCTTTTGTGATGTTATAATTGCATCATGTTGAAAGCAGGAAATGGATTCCTGCATGCCAACGCATCCCACATTTAGTGCATATGGGTGGGCGTGTGTGGATGGCATGTGCAAGCTAGCACATATGGGCTGTGGCGATCGGATCTCCACTTCAATATCATCTATTATGGAAGGGTTTGGGGTCTGTGGGTAGGCTCTATGGTTAGGTTCTTGCAATCTTGTGAGAAATGAGAGTAGAAAAGTGGGCCAACCCTTGGGTCCGGTCATATCGCTTTGTTGAGTTTGAGTTAGTTGCATTATCTATATTACTTAAAATTGCCCATAATCCTATGTTTTCGTTATGGATCATGTGGTACAAATTATGGGTCATTTGTGATCTAGATGGCTAATTTTAGTGGTCCAAAATTATGGTCCTATACTCGTACGTGCTGATTAAGTTGTAATGTAAATTTATAGTGATAGTGACATAGTGTAGAGATGTATGATTTGATTTTTGCAACAACATGTGTGTAAGATAGTACTATTTATTCAGGATCTATAGTCATCATTTCCTGTATAATTACAATATTGTATAAACTGGGGAGACCCACATGATCCAACCCCTAGTGTACCACGTATTGGAGGAAGTTGCGTACCGAGTGCCCATTCTCATACCATGTACTTGTGAAAATACCTTGATGGATGGTTGACAATTTCGGCAACAATAGAAAAGAGAGAAGTGATGAATGGTTGAAGATTTCGGCAACAATAGAAAAGAGAGAAGTGATGAATGGCTGAAGATTTCAGCAAAAATCAGAGGTGGATTACCTGTCTTTCACTGATCTACCCAATCTGCATCTGCATAAGATTCGATTCGGAGTTGTCCATTAGACTTGTATAGAAGACCTTGTCCCGGAGAGCTTTTCAAATACTGTATATGGCTGGAAAAAGCTAGGTCAAAGGTTTCCAAGCCACCCACCTGTTTCTGACTTCACGGCCCACCTTTTGAGTGGACCAACTGTTTTTTGGTTGAGAACATCTTCATGGCCTGACTCACCTGGTGGATGGCTTGGATATTGCACCTATCTGCCACACTGGTACATGTGGTGGAATGGAGATGGTATGAATTGTACATGCTATGGACTTTGCAAGCCTCTGTTTGTATTATGCATGCCCTAGGAATGTACTCTACAACTAGGAGTGACTGTGAAAGTGAGCCAGCCTAGCCCAGGGGTCCAGTCCGGGGCTGTGGCCAGCCCACTTTGGGCTGGGTTTGTATGTGCATAAATGCCTGGTATGACAGTTGGGTGTGAGCTGACTTATGTAATGGTGTTGGACTGGATCCTTGGCTAGTGGGCTAGGCCAGGATTGGATGTAGATGCTGATATAGCGGACCTAGTTGGTCCTGACTTGGGCATTTTGCTCAAGCAGCTAGCTTGGACAAGCATCATCTGGCCCAACCCTGCCCATTTACACCTCAATCTACAACTCTCTAGCGGATAACTGCTGAAAGCATCTAAATAGTAAGCCCACCCCAAGACGAGTGCTCTCCTATTCTGACTTCCCCAAAGCCTCCGGTAGCACAGCTGAGACAACGACGGGTTCTCTGCCCCTGCGGGGATGGAGTGACAGAAGTCTTGAGACATCTCAACTTTGACAAAGTTTTATGTTTTATTTCCTCATGGACTCTTCTTCTTGTTCTCGCTTTACAAAATCAAGTGTATTACAACTCTTTGATATCTCATTTGAACTAATCTAAGCTACCAGACTAGAATATTGTATGCATTTTCATGTGTTTTGGATTGAGAGAATCCAAATAATGGAAATGGAAACCCTCCTAGGCTACGTTTGGATAAGCGGAACTCATCGGAAAATAAAACATTCTCTTGATTTGATATTTTCTATTGTTTGGATTGCAAAGAAAATTGTGGATTGTACAGATAACCATTAGCCTTATCCAAGGTGGCGGTTCTCTAGCAGAATATACAAAGTGACCGTTGTCCAACGAATCAAACAAGACCCTTAAAAATGGAATTCATTTTCAACAGGTCCGATGGATATAATCATGATAGTTGCAAACAAAGGAAATTGCCACATCAAGGGAATTTATATTCTTTTCCACGGTTTTCAAAGATGCATTGGTTCCAATATGAAAATAAATTAGATACCAAAGGTGCATTTAGATGCACTATCTAATTGAATTCGATTGAGAGTCTACGAGTGAATAACCATTGTCATTTTTTTAGCATTCTTATTGCAGCTAGGTTACTTCCAAGTTGTGCTTGAAAACTGCAATTTGAACATCTTCGTCTTGATTAAAATGAGTGTTTATAGTTGAATTCCCTTGTGATTGCAAACGCAGCCCAACTAAAATTTCATTTACTCACTACTTCCCGCTGCAGCTCTGACATTCATATTCTAATCATGCTGTTTATTTGGGATTTTGCAGTTGAGGACTGCTACTCTTACTCTTGTTATTGTCGCCCTTCTCATCGTCGCCTTGTCTTCAATCGACTCGGCACTGTGCTATCTACTGACTTTACTCCTCCGGAGAACCGCGTGATGGATCAATACCCTTTGAAACTGAGGTTTGCTAATTCCAAATGTCAATACACACACACCCAACTGGTACACACATGCAGGACATGTAGATTCCTTGACCCCAAAATCAACGTGATGAACTCATCAGATTGACCACACATGAACATCGGATGTGGACCACTGGAGAGTTCTACATGGGGGCAGATTCATGAATCAGATGCCCTATGCATATGCCAGGTTGGTATGCACTGCCTCATCCAGAGATGGCAAGTTGAAACAACCAACCTCCTTGAAACCATAATTTTAGAGATTGTAGCATATTGTCTGGACACCGTTCGTTATGCTAAGTGGGCCCATTGCCGATGAAAACATCGTGGCCATCTGTTTTAATCATTGTATCAGTTGATATGGCCATGCTAAATCATGCCTGCAGGTTATTAATAATATTGCAGATGGAACAGTTCTCGGAATCGGTTGGTATTGTATATGGAAACTCCATGTGATTTGAAAAGGGGCCTGATCATGTTCTTGAAATCCTTTTAAGGTCTGTTTTATGATTAATGAAAATGAGATGAACCCAATTTCAGGCATCTACCAAATGGGCGATTAATGCGTTGATTCGACTGATTGTGCGTTGATTCGACTGATTGTTTTACCCAATGGGCCTGCTTTAGATTAATTTGCCACTGGTAATGTTCCATTCTGTTGCTTATGTATCTGAGGGAATTGTGAAGGGAACGGTCCCAGTAATAGTCCTTTCAATCGGATTTCCTGTTGCGAAAAACTGTCAATCTCGATCAGATGGTTGTTGCATTGCAGAACAAAAGCTTGAAGTTGATTGGGTGTGGGCCCACTAATAAGTGGGTGATGAGCCCAGACATATTGATTAGACCGTCCAATTGCTTCAATGCAGCTAAAATGAATGGTTCATTTCGCTTGGGGAAAAGGTACTATGAGGTTGAGCTCTGTGGGCCGCACTGTGATGTGTGATCGACATCCACCCCATCTTGATGCACCCTTCAATGGTGGGCCACCAGCATAAAAAATAAAAATAAGGCCAATCCATGACTTGGGCCACACCACATACAACAGTTAGAGCGTGGATACCTACCCATTGAAACTTTCATGGTTGTTTATAGGGCCCACAGATGTGGTTCAGACATCCAACCCATTCATTGTGTTTGTCCAACTTGAATGAGGGGTCACACCAAATTTCAGCAGTATCCAGAACTCAGGTGGGCTCCACCAAGTGCTTTCAGATGTTGGAGGTATGATTTCACTGTTTCAGATGTTGTGATCCACTTGAGTTACGGATACGGCTGATTTTTTGGGATATACCACAACCTTAAGAGGACCCACCAAATGCACGGTGTCGATGTTAGACATATATCCCAGTTTGGCCCACACAGCTCGAATGTACATGTCTATGTCCAACTGCACTTGTTTGGGTGCAGCATTTACCATATGTCCATTTGGATTCGGCCTAGCTAGAGACGGACGGTGCTGCCAGGGCATCTGTGGGGCCCACCGTGATGTATACTTTTTTTCCACACCGTCCATCCATTTTGATAGACCATTTTAGGCCATGAGCCCAAAAAGGAGGCAGATTAAAGGCTTAAGTGAGCCACACCATAGGAAGTAGTGGGTATTGAAAGCTTACTACCCAAAACTTCCAGGGGGACACACAAGTTTTGGATGAAGCAGATATTTAAGTTTTCCCTTCATCCATGTCTATGTGACCTTATGAACAGGTTGGATGGCAGATAAACATCATGGTGGGCCTTAGGAGGTTTTCAACGGTGGGAATTCAATCCCCACTTCTTCCTGTGGTGTGGTCCACCTGAGCCTTCAATCTGCCTCCTTTTTGGGGCTCATGGTCTAAAATGACAGGGCAGCGCGGATAAAACGGTAGATTAATTGTTACCGGGTAACAACTTAGTGGGTAACCAATCCTTAGCGTGGGGCCTGCCTTGATGATGTGTTGCATATCCATGCCGTCCATCCTTTTTTCCAGCCCATTTTAGTTTGTGGTACAAAAAATTAAGAAAATCCAAATCTCAGGTGGACCACACCTCAGGAAATGGTGGTGATTCAACGATCACCATTAAAAAACTTATCAGGGCCCACTGTAAGAAGATCCATAATGTTTACGGTCATTCACCACTTTTTCCAGCCGTGTGGTTCACCATAGATTTGGATCTGCTTAATTTTTCGGACCGCGTCCAAAAATGGGCTGGAAAAACGGATGGGCAGCGTGGATATACAACACATTCATCAAGGTGGGCCCCACACGGTAAGGGTAACACCTAATCCGCTCCCTTCAGATATGATGTACACGTGGCGTGTCCAAATGGCCAGATTTGAATGACCCTTGGGTCATGGAACATAAACGGTAGGGTGCTCGTGATGAACGGACGGGATCTTGCAAATGCGTTCTACAACAACAAGAACAATGAAATACATTTACATTGGTTCAAGCTATTTGGGGCCCACCATAATATATGACTTCCATCCAAACCGTCTATTAGATCCCCCACTGTATTTTAGGCATAGATCCCAAAATTCAGCCCAATCACCACACTAAGAAGAACAAGGGGGACACTAGGGAGATGGATGCAGGCCATGGAAAGTTCCAGATGGAATGTGGGGTCCACCGTGCTGTGTACATGCCACCAAGTGAATACACGTTTTATGCGTGACCATACACGGCTCCATTCATTGTTTCCCACCTGAATTTTGGAGCGAAATGATTGCTGGGATGTACAGTCAAAGATGAGGAGCACCATCAGATGCACGGTCTGGATTCTACATGCATACCACGGTGGGCCCCACACAATCGAACATGCGTGATCATTCCCTCTATCATCATCATCATCATAAAGAATCATACTCTTCTGCATCATCATGATACTGAAAAAGCTCTGTGGGCCCCACCATGATGTATGTATTGAAGCAGTGGGAATTGAAGGGTTACTATCAAAAGCTTCTTGGGGCCCACCGCGATGTGTATTTGTCATCCAACCTGTTCATGAAGTCACATGAACCGGAAACGGATTGGCTACTCCCCCTGACACCATCCCCTGGCTGGTGGTCGGTGATCTGTGGGCCCCACCATGATGTATGTATTTCATCCATTCCGTTCATCCATTTTTAAAGATCATTTTAGGGCTTTCCCAAAAATGAGAGGGATATAAATCTCAGGTGGACCACACCACAGGAAAACAATAGTGATTGGATATCCATCATTTAAATCCTCCTAAGGCCCACTGAACTGTTTATTTGACATCCAATCTGTTGATTAGGTCATAAAGACCCAGATGAAGGGGGAAAAACAAATATCAGCTCGATCCAATACTTTTATGGCCCCCAAAAAGTTTTTAATGGTCGACGTTCATTACACACTGTTTCCTGTAATGTGGTCCAGTTGATATTGGGATATATCTAATTTTTTGTTTAATACCATAAAATGGTCTAGAAAAATAGATGGACGGCATAGATGAAACACATACATCATGGTGGGGCCTACAGAGCACCGACCACCAGCCATTGGCTGGTGGCAGAGGGAGTACCCAATCCGTTTCCACGTAAACCTAGATGAAGGAAGAATACAAATATCAGCTTGATCCAAAACTTCTGTGTCCCCAAAGAAGTTTCCAACGGTAGGAGTTCAATCCCCATTATTTCCTTTGGTGTAGTCCACTTGAACTTTGTATGTGCTTCATTTGTTTTCATTCATACCCTAAAATGAGCTGAAAAAATGGATGGACGGTGTGGATAAAACAAATACATCATGGTGGGCCGCACAGAGCTACCTACTGTAGTGTCTACTATCTAATTCGAGTCCGTGTACCTTGCTATCAACGTACCGACGCGTCAGTATATATTTCCTGAAAACATAAAAGAAGGGTGCGTAATACGCACAGTAAGTGACGTTAGCAAGTATCCGTTTCTATTTCTGACTATAAAGAGGAAAAGAAAAGGACTTGTTTGATACTCTGGCGGAGAAGGACTCTTGATACGCACGCGCTTAGAATTGGACACGTGGCATACACGAACTCAAATTAAACCGTCTACATTGTGGCAGTCCCAAAATCAAAATTTTAGAACTATCCTAACTTCTGATTCGTGCTCACTTGTCCATTGAAATACAACTATAGATTTTTTTTTTCAACTTTAACCGTCCAATAAATGTCTACGAATCTGACTGTCAGATAATCAAATGAGCCGTGATTTTAATTTTACGATGCATCTGAGCTGAGATTCAGAATTTGGACGGTTTAATATGAATAAGTTAGAGGGTGGGTATGAAATTACCAGTAATTCCAACGTGGCTGAGTATCATCTATACATTCTGCAAGAGTATGTAAATTTTTTCTCAAAGAAAAAAACGGTTTTTCAAAACAGATGAGGCTTTTCCATCGCCCTTTACGCTCTCTCTCCCAACTCCAACGGCTCTCTCTCTCTCTCTCTCTCTTTCTACAAAGGAGAGTAGAGCAGTGTGAAATCTTCTTCTGCTTTTCCTCTCTTGTGTGTGTGCTTTTCCTCTCTTGTGTGTGCTTTCGTATAAAAGAGGGAGATTAGTAAAGGAGAAGAGAGAGAGAGAGAGAGAAGAAAAGGAAAATGGTGAGAATCTTTTCTCGTTTTCAAGGCTACAGGAGATTCCATTCCCCCTTCTTGGTACTCTTCTTTTAATGCTCCCACCTTCACTTTTTCTTTCTCCTCCTTTATTCTCTCTCTCTCTCTCTCTCTCTCTCTCTCTCTCTTCTTTTTCTTCTTTTTTGTGCTTTTGATGAACCTCAGTCCTTGAAGCAAATGACCATTTCCATGGGTTTTTCATGTGGAGATGGCTCAGTAAGAGACCCATCCCCCCCCTCTATCTATCCTTTACTTTGTCTTTCTGATCTTGGGTGGGGATTTCCCCATCAGAATTTTATTGGGTTTTTAAAATTTTGAATTTTTCTTTCTTATTTCAAATTTCATTCTTGTTTCTTGTTTAGGATAAGGACTGCCTGCTCCCAAAGGGAGCTGAAGCGACTGGGAAAGCCGAAGCCGGAGAAGGACCGGTCCATGGTGTTGTCATTGCAGCCAGTGGAAGCCGTTATGGGATCGAATCCGAAGTTGAATTTAAGCCAATAGAGCACCCTCTCGAGCCCACCGACGAAGATCAACCTGTTAAATGCCCAATGCCCAACTCCTCTGTTCTCAATGTAAGCTTAAATCCCCGCCCCCCTAAACTGGTGGGCCATTTTGTAGTGATCCTAGCTACATTGTGGATGAGAGGCATCCAAAAATCTTCTCCTTGATCCTATCATCCAATGATTTCCTCCGTAAAATGTGGAGAATCGACCTGAATTGACTCAGCCACTATAGAGAGCTCGTTTCAGTATCAAAATTACTTGCAAATCATTGACAAAACTGTAAAATGAGCAAACTCCATTTCTCCTCATAATGGTCATTCTGAGATTTTTCCTTTTCCATGTTCATTTAGGACGGAGCCACTCGGAAGGAGCGGGCCGTAGAAAGCCTTCGGAAGAGGGTGGAATTCTCGGCGACGAACGAAGAAGAAGATGGCATGGTTGTTGATATGCAGCCACCAGCACGCGCCGTGCGCAAGAGGCACCAGACTCTCACCCGTGACCGTATTAGGCTCCCGTCGGTCCTGGCCCCACCACAAAGTAGTACCATCTTACAGATGCTCCGAGAATGTAACGAGTTTGAATCTTGATGAGCAGCAAGTGGCCTGCTGCGGATTCCACCATTACAAATCTCCAGATATTCATCTGAGTTTCAAGAAATGTAGTTGCTGTGGAGGATCAGAGACAGACTCCCGGTGTTTTTTTTTTCCCTTCTTCTTGAGATCTTGAGAAGGGGTTTTTTCGTTTTTCGTTTTTGTTTTTGTTTTAGATGAGAAATGCCTTTTGGGGGATTCTTGTAAATAATGCTCTTGAACCCATATCACTGCTACTAGCTTTTATGGTCTAGATGTTACTGTTCTTTATATATACAATAATCTTGCATATCTATGCTCTTTTTCTTCTCCATTTCATATGCTACATCCATGATCCAATCAGCAGAATCCAAGATCATGCTAAAATCATGAGGCCCACCTAGATTCCTTGTTGTACATGGAGGAAGATTTCCTGTTATGCTTATTAAGAAAAGTTAGGTTTCATGAAAAAAAAAAGATCCTTCTAGTCTACACAGTTCAAATGCCAATGTGTCAGATATGGGAGAGATCTATGGTTTATGGATGGGACATATGGATGTGTTACAGTTCAAAATCAGGCCTTGGTAAGGTGGGCCACAGGTGTGTTCATGTAGTAAGATCTACAAATTTTAATATGGTCATATCTACAACAGATTGGAACTGAAACAATCATACATTGATGGAGTGGAAAAGCAGAACTGGACACCATCAACCAATTAAAGACATGGACAATTCCATTACCCTACTATGTGGGTGATATGGGCCAACCTGTATGTAATTTCATGGCATTATCTTCCACTGGTTGAATCATCCAGGACTGATCTGATCGTGAGATGGAGGCCGTATGCATTATAACTGTTTTTGAACCATAGAACATATAGGGTGGGGCCAATGTGGTGCACAAAGGGACGTGATGAGGTCAATCACCGTCTTCCTTAAGGGATAACTACTCCAAATCCATGAAGCTTTGTGGACTCCTCGTAGAGCTTCCTCGAATCCACGATGGACAAAAGCAACAATAATTCCTAATAAATTTAAAATAATTTGATTGATGAAAAAAAAAAAAAAACAAAATTACAACTCTTTAAATAAGTGACTCAAACCTTAGGATGGAGTTTTAGACTTAAGACTCCAACCCAAACACCCTAAAAGCCATAAATAGGTAACTTACTATTTATAAACGACCTCTATTCCTACTATAGTCCGTGGTTTTCGGCCAAAAATAGTAAGTGTCCAATTTGGCCCAACCACATTATTCTCTTAACTTTTCTAAGCCCTTTAATACACACACACACACACACACACGACTTCTACAACTCAAAGGATAAAAAATTATACTCAAACAAAAACTTACTATTTATAGTAGAAATGAAACTAAATGGGACTTTTGATCTTCGATTTGATGAAATCTCAAAAATCTGGCATGGGCAACCCGGCATGGTAGGGTTGGTTGGCTTAAGTAGGTCCTCCGACCCTAAAATTATATATAACATGTCGAAAAACTCATACCTGCTTGTGAGATACGACTGATTTAAGGTTCTGACTGATCAGATTGCTTTCGCCTCCAATTAGGCCTTCTTTGGTCCATCTTTGCCATGAAAGTGTTTGCAACCCGCTCTACATAACAATGCGAGGGTGTGATAGTGTTGTGCTACTTAGAATGAGAAGGGAATTTCTAATTCCTGCTCACTATGCATGTTAATGCGGCACATATGGATGAGATCTGTGCATCATCATCATAGGGGCTCCACCATGTATGTACCTTGGTTCAAAATCTGCGTGACAATCATCAGGTGGGCCGTACGGCATGTGTTCACACCCCAAGTATAGTGTTGTGATATAGTAATAAACTCGGTAAAACCGAGATCGAATACACAAGGACTGAACCTGTACGTAATCTGGAAATAACTAGAACTAGAACTAGAATAAGATGAAATTTAAATAAAGTGAATATAGGGGAATAATGGTGAAATAAGAAATAAAATTTGTAGAAATCAAAGGTGAGAAACTAGGGATTCAGAGGATCCACTTGTAGAGATCAGGAGATCTACGCTTAATTCACGAACACAACTGGAATCAGAATCCCATCTTCATCCAGTTGGAAGATATCACATTAAAAACCAAAGCTGAACATCCTTTGATCTAGTTTTCAAGAGATGATAGGTATGAGAATTAGAATTGATTCCATCACAAAACCATGTTCATGAGACAAAGCAAATAATAGAATTTAACCAATCCACATCTAATCTAAGGGATGTGTGAATGTTAGAAGGGATTCCGTCATCCAACCATGCCCAGGAAACGATGGTGAATAACAGGGTTCCCAAATTCACAAACCCTATAATGGTTAGAACATGCTCAAAGCTATCGTGGATCCACTGTAATTTAAGTCACAACAAACCATTAAAAACTAAAGGTATTCCTATTAATCAAACTTAAATAAAAAGAGAGTTCAAGTAACATGAATCAAAGCAGTAAAACCAATCCCATCACACTACAAGCTTCACCTCTTACCCCTAGCTAAGAGGTTTAGCCAATCATAATTATGATCAGACTAAAGTCTCAGAAAAGCATTAAAAGAAAAAGAAAAACTAAAAAGAAAGAAGGAAGAAGATCTTGGCCAGCCACTTTGCCTCCACGGCTGCCCATGCTCCACAGTCCAAGGGATGATTCCATAGCTGGCCCTCTCTCTCTCCCTTTATAGACGTGCGGCCAACAGGTCGGTGGGGAAGTCGGTTTGGAGAACCGACTCCACTCTTACGCAGAGAACTGTCGGTGGAATGCATCAGCCTCGTGCGTAAAGCCTTACGCAGCAACAGCGGCAACCGTTCCGGTTTTTCCAACGTTTTCGGCCCATGGAGATCTTGCATGCTAGATCTGAGCCATTCGGTCATCTTGGCTCCGGTCGGACACCCAATGGAGTGAATTTGGACGGTAAGGATCGTCGGAACGATCCTTTCCATGGTCGTAGAACGACCTAGATCGTTCGGGGCTGTCTGGACGAGCGAACAGAGCCAGCGCTTCTAGCGCTGTGCTGACGGTGGGACCCATTATCAGAGTTGTGTGAGAAATCCACTCCGTCCATCAGATTCATGGAGAAATTTCGGTAGTATTTATGGTGTTTTGACGTCTTTTGATGTGGACCACCTGATCTATCGTTTGGTGATGATTCGACCCTTCAGCGAGCAAGAGAGCAGATTCTGACGTGTCTTGGGCCAAGCTCTCCTAGGGTGCGGTCGATTCCTCCTCCTGAGTGCATTGGATGGGTTGGATCAGCCGTCCGGATGATGAAGGTGGGCCGTGCATCCTCCCAGCAACGCGCTATGCGGACGCTGAAAAACTGAAACAGAGCTGTTTCCGTTTTCATCGGTATAAGGCAGTTTGACCGATTTAAATTCGTTTGGTGTAATGCGAGTGCACAGATAGTGTGCACTCACACTCAAATGAAGTGGGTCCCACCTTGATATTTCGGAGAAATCCGCTCCGTCCAATTATTGTGTCACCTCATATAAGGGGTTGAAACCAATTTCGAAGCATATCCAGATCTCACCTGGGCCACGAATCGGAGATTTATGGGTGAACTGTCCGTTGGGCTACTTCCACAGGGATCCAAGAGCTGAATTTCGACGTGTACGGTTAATTTGTGATCCTCAAGATAGATATAAAGTTTCGAGCTAAACGGATGGTGGAAACCCTGTGATCTTGTATTCTGAACGACTTTCAGGCCCTCTTTAACGTGAATGGCTTGATTTCCTCAGACATCTGGTGTGTAAATTTTTTGATCTTAGTTCCCTAGGTCCATTCTTCGCCTTAGTGATTTTAGAGTATTAAATCCATACCTTTAGTACCCTTTTTCAGTCCAGGCTCCTAAACTCACCCTGCAGCACAAACACGATTAAAATGACCGTTTAAACGGTATCATGTTCGTAAAATCAGATAATAATTGGAGCCTAATATACAATATTTGACCCTCAACAGCACGGCACTGGAGCATCATGATTTTTAAAAAACAGGATACACATTATGGCACCTCTGGATGAACAGCCTGGATCTCATACACGTGCACATTGACACAAGTAGAGCCGCTCGCATGTACATACCAAAATACGTGGCACCTGACTTCAACGGTCCAAGTCACCCATATAGCGGGCCTCTCCAAGGATGCAGAATGCCGCACCAAAATTTCCCCATCACACAATCCATCCATTGGAGTATTTTGGTCTATCATCTATCCATGCTGTAGAGCTGGACACGAACCGAGAACTCGCTCAACTCGAAAGCTGGGTTCGGGCCTGATTTTTGAGCTCGGAAGAATTTCAAGCCAAGCTTGAGCTGGCAACTCGGTTCAGCTCGGCTCGAGTTATAACTCAATTATATATATAAAAGAAAAGCGGCCTGCCCATATAAAAACTAAAAAGAACCAAGCTCAACTTGACTTGAAAGCTCGAACTCGAACTGGGCTCGAAAACTCAAGCTGGCCCAAGCTGCTGACTGAACCAAGCTGAGCTGACCAGTCAGGCTCGAACTGGGGTAGGCTGCTGGCCGAACGGAGCAGAGCTGTGCCAAGCTCACCTTGGCGACCAGCTCGTGGGGCCCACTGACCTGGATCAATGAAATACAGGCATCATACCTCTCATACACAACAGAAAGAAAAGCAACAGCAGTAATGATATGGAACTGCTCTTAAATAATTCTTGGAAGCGAGAAAAAAAGATTTATTAATTTTCATCCGTCCGAACAAAATGGTGTCGATGATATTGGTGGTAATGTACACTACTACTCCACAAGGGAAATGCATAGAGCAACAGCCATTCCCGATATCAGGGAGGTTAATTGAATTACTGTACTTTTAACTGTTGCCTTCCCATTATTCATTTCCGGGAGCACCCCAGCAACTGCGATGTAGATGAAACCGCCTGCTGTGAATCCCTGCAGGAAAAGATAGATCTGTGTTAACAAAGCCTTACTTCATAGTTGAATAAGCTAAAAAGAAATGCCAATCCTACTCCCTTGTGCGTGTACAAGATCTGGCTTCCACATTGAGTGTTTCTAGTTGCATTTGTTCTACGGCCATAAAATCAGGCTGCTCGAGTAAATAGGGAACTAGAAAAGATTGACCAACTGTTCACACTCGATATGCATATTTGGTCCACATTACAACTGTGACCAGCGATTTTCTGAATGAAGGCACATACATGGTGGGGCCGACCAGACATGTGGCCTGAATATATCACAGTAGCATAACCTCGGGAGTAGCCTAAGCAGGAATGAAACTCAAATGGGCACTTCATAAAGCAAATTTCTAACCTCAATCAATGAAGATTGCCCGGGCTCCTGTCCTAAGAGCAATGCCTGTGATAACAGTAGCAAGCAAAGTTCATTCAATCCGTTCTCTTCAACAAATTTTGGGACTAATAGAAAATATGCCGTGACAGCAATGCACTCACCAATGCTGTTCCTGCTAAAGCCGACAGTGCCGACAGGAAATTGAAGAAGAGGGCTTTTGACACACTGAAACCTGACCTTACCAAGATTCCAAAATCACCAACCTGAGAAAAAGAAATAAAAAGAAAAAAAGGAATTAGGGCACGCATTTCCTTGGTGAATGGCAATCAGAGTGGTGTGGCATGCATTCTAGCCCATCGCTATTTTTTATTTCCTAGTGATGCCAGAGACCATCTTCTTCCTACTTCAGTGATTGTAACTTACTGGTTTGCTGATCCCATGTGCATGAATGGGGCAGGCCCTCAACTCGCCACCGCATGCCATGTAGCACATGGGTGCAGGAACCACTGCGTATGTCTGGCCCAAATCAGGTGGGTCCACCCAACAGGTTGGCCACAATGTTAGAAATGAAAGGACAGCTAATGCAAGATCAGATCGTTTCATAACTGTGGCTCCTGGATGGTGGACCACCTGATTTTTGTTCCAGGGCATCCACATAATGGACCCACTAGCATGTGACGTGTAGATGGGCTATGCCATCCGCACGTATCAGATGAGCAAACCTCTCATCCAATTAGATGTTATAAAAATTCATTTACCATTGTAGAGCAGTTGGCAAATGAAATCAATGTGAAAAATTGAAAAGTCCAGACTCTTGATGCATCAGAACATGAAATTTATAGGGTCCCCATGTGAACATCCCATGCACATGGGTCCCATGGTTTGGTGATGCATACTAATCCAATGAACCCCACATCAAACTGGGAATGTCCAAGATAAATCCCAAGGGAAGATCCTAACTCTTGCATCCGCAGTCTACAAGTAGATGGTTAACAGAAAATTACCAAAGGCATGCATCAGAAAAGCCACCAAAATGAAATGGCTAGGATCTTCCAATCTGGAAATTTTGGGGGCATGCACCCAATCCATTGTACCTAACATCAATCAACCATGGGCCCCACACAAAGAAACCAACCATGTCCTGATGCACAAGGACCCATCAAATTCTCAACAAATAATCCTGAGGAACATCTCCAAGTATTGATTCCTATACATGCTTTAGAAAAAAAAAAAAAAAAAATTCTAAAAATGATGACAGAGGTGCACAAGGCAGAAAAGAACCTCTTGAGGAAGTTCATGTGCAAGCAGAAATAGCGTCCGAGACCATCCACCAACTGAACCGTAAAGCAAGAAAGCACTTCCTAAAGCCATCCCATCAGTAAAATTGTGCTGAAATAAACACATAAATTGGTTGGATTGTATAAAGAATCTCGGCTAAATGTTTCAGTTCCAATATCACAAGTTGAAATTTTCTAATAAAGCATAACAAAAGCTTTAGCATCATTGGTCAAGAACACCAACTTACAACACCATCAGAGAAGAGATTTAGGTAACCAAATACTAAACTTGAAGGCGATCGAGCAGGTTCACTTCCAGCCAAGGGAGACTTCTTTGTAACAGAGCCACTTGCAGCATCTGAACTTGGTGGTGTATTCTTTGTGATAGAGCCATTTGCAGCATCTGAACTGCAGGGTGTCTCCTTTGTGACAGAGCCATTTGCAGCCTCCGAACAGATTTCGTCTTCAACGGTGGGGCCACCATGACTGCTTCTCTGCCACATTAGAAATAATATGGTTTTATAGCTCATTTAATATGATGCCCATAAGAACTTGTACTCCACTACTGAACTTCATTAGTTCATAGTTTCATCATCCACAAATCCACATACTAGATCGATAAAAGAAAAAAAAATTTAAAAAATGGGAGAGAGACGAGAAAAGAAAACATCCACACATTAGAAAATGAAATTGGAGGGTCCTGAGCCTCAGAAAATATACTGTTTTCTGAGGCTCCAGTTGGGTACATGGGGAATTATGGGGTCCTAGATCATCTGTCTGGATTCCTCTTTATTTATAGTACAATTTCGTCAATCTGTTGTAGCAAATAATATGTATAGATTAGCTCATCAATGTGCAGCTCACAAGTCATCATGGTGACTGCTAAAACAACTCCTATAATATTTCTTATTAGGGGTGCACTCCAGTGGCTGTGACCTTATGGTGGGTACCGGACAAATGTGGGACCCAGTGATGTGTTCACGGAATCCAATGCGTCCATCATATGCATCACATAAAAAACTGCAAACCCCGAAAAAAATCAGCCGACCCACAGCATATGGACAAGTGTTTTCGATATCAGTACTGACAAGATGTATTGCACCCTTGGGATATGGAAACATATCAGGTATCACATGGGAAATTGGTCGGTTTTTTCAGAATCGTCAGCGTATGTTAAAAAAATACATCGTTACACACTTAGAAACCAAAAGATCACAAAAAACAACTGCACATAATAAGTTTCCTTTGTATAGGGTCCTAAACCATACACTGTCTAATGTAAGTAATGCAACTATATTCAAAATGAGTTCATATCATTTATAAATCTAAGAAGTGTCGTGGTAGTTGTCTTGTATTCTGCAGAACAGTGTAGGGAAAGTTATAGATAAAGCCCCAATATGCTGATGAATAAGTTGGATGGTGTGAATACATCACATAGGCCCGGCCAGTACTACTGGAGAGCACCCCTTATAATTATAGGAAGTCAGAAGTTAGCTCAAGTGCCACAAAAGTGGGTAAATGCATAAAATCCCACAGCTTGCAGCTGCTAATGTGCTTATAACACCATCCATGGAAAAAGCCAAAGGAGGCAGGCCGTAGATAGTGATCTTTTGCAGCGCAATGCACTAGATAATGATCTCGTGTAAACACCTATAAAGTGGACTAAAAAAATGAGAGCTATGGAGAAGAGGTCATAGAACCATCTTGACCTTTTCTTTTTTGTCAGTAAGAGAGATTTTGTCAAAGAAAACAAGATACAACATGTTACAACAGAAGGGAAATTGTCTCTGTATTCTAGATTGTCTTGAAACCCCCTCCCAAACCAGAGAATTTGCCCAGGATTTATTTGCCCTCAGCTTCATTCACATGGTCTCCATTATCACCTTTGAATACATGCGACTAAGGCACATTTCAAATGAGAGCTGTACCAATGATAATCAGCAAAAAGAGGATGGTGAATCCACCCTGCATCACAAATGCAAGAATGGCATACATGTGTCAGATCCAGGCTATTTAAGACATGGGCCACACTGTGAACATGTCCTGGTCAAAAAATCAAGACAATCGGGCATCAGGATTGGCTTCGGCTGCATGTGTATGATAGAAATGGACGGTTAGGACAAATTGACCAATGAACCACATTCAACTTACACAAGTGGCCTGCCTCGTGAGTGGAGCAATGTGATTTTTGGGCTAGGGCATGTTCATGGTGGTGCTCGCCAAAAAAACAGCCTGGATCTTGCAAATGTGCACCAGAAAGAGGATTCTCAACCCTCTTCACACATATACTATCTGCATTCCTCAAACAGAAACTATAACTAGTTGAAAGTTTCAGCTTTATGTTTTAGGTTTAATACTAACTGCTGGTAGTCAGTGGTAAAAAAACGAAAAAAAGAAAGGGAAAAAGAAAAAAGTTGTCCTTCACAATATAAGATCCACCAGTATCATGTAGAAAACTTCAAGCTCAACTCACGAGCATCATTCTCTTAATCCACCAGAACTTAAATTCCAAATATTCTATACTACTTACATCGACCCTGTGCACCCTGTAGCATCCCCTGGTGTAACCCATAATTTTGAACGGAAGAGCCACAGATGCATAATATGACTGGACAAAATTCAAGAATAAATGCATAAAGAACAGACTTCATTTACACACTTCCAATCAAATATATGCATAATTGTCTCATCAAAGTTAAAATAATCATCCTCTAAGCCTCATCCCAAGATCAAAGTCAAATAACAAGTGAAATTTGAAAAAAGACAACCGCTTCACCACGCAATCAGGTCATATAGTCAGGCTATCTTGACATGATTTACATGTTGCATGAGCAGAGAGCTAAGGAATATACCCAATACTTCAAACTTGAATTTACCTTACGAGGAAAATTCTCTTCCCCATGAATCAGCTCACTCTCAGATGCCATCTTCGTCATACTTCCTTTCTTCGTATCGATTAGCGGTGTATTTGCATTATCACTACAGCCTTCATCATCCTTCAAATCGTCACTACTCTTACGATGGTGGTGGTGGTGGTGAACGTGACCCCATCCATGCGTTCCTTTACTAGAATGAGCTTCAACATACCTTACAACCTTCTCAACCATAAGAAAAAGTACAATTCCAGCTGCAAGAACCATATCATTGCAATCAGGAGGTGGATTGTTAAAGTGCATATCAAGCTGATGAAAATGGGGAAAAGAAAACAAGTTTTATTTTTTAAACAAAAAAATAACTTGAAACAAGATAATGAGAATAAGAAACAAATTACACTTTCAGAAGACATTTTGGAAGAAGAAACAGGGTAATTAGTGAATCATTTCAGTTATAACATGAGAATAGTGTTTCAAATAGCACTCATAGCATAGCGCTACGTAGCATACTAAATAGCGCAAATCCCATATAGTGTATGTTGTAGCATACGCTACAACTACATAGCATGTAGCGTACATGGCGTATGCTACAATGTATTTTTTTAAATTATTTTATGTGTTTATTATTATTATTATTTTACGTTTTCTTTGTATCTAATGTTGAGGATTGTGACACTTGTATTGTATTTAATACTTTTTAACCTGTGGCTTTTTATTTCTTTTCATACTTATGACTTGTGGTTTCAATTAGACATTATTAATTAAAGTGGTTTGCTTAGAAAGTTGTTGATGTGATAATTATTTGATTTGGTTTATATATGTGGATTAGCTTTTGGTAAATGGCTTTTGATAAATGATAATTAATAACTTGTTTAAACATGCTTATACTTAAAAAATGAATCATCTTTTAGGTATTTTATATTTTTTCCTTTCTTTCCTTTTTATTTATCATATTTTCCTATTTTTAAATTAAAAAATAGAAGTATCGTATAGCTTACGCTACACGCTACATTGGGCTGAGCACTACGCAACACGCTACCGCTATTTAAAACACTACATGAGAATTAGTAGCAATTATGAAATGACAAAAGTTGAAGTCACCACAAAATATAAAATAGAAAATCCAAATTGCTTATGAAAAATCCAATATAAAAGCCTCAAGTGCTAACAATACAACACATTTTCTGTATTTAATCTGGTAGCCAGATACTTAGGGGCAGGTACAGTAGAAGTCATATGCATGTTTGATACTTCAATTTAAGAGTAACTAGCTATACTCACACCATATTGAACACTTGACAGTGTTGTATCTGGGTGTTTTTAAGTATTAAATACTAAATCATTTCTCACTCCTGCAAGAGGGAAGACACGGGATCCAGTCATGTTGGTTTGATGATGAAAAAATGATTAAAAAATAAAATAAAGTAACTCAACCGAATTGCAGATGTATACCATCAAATCCAGTTAATTACATGATTAATCCTTGCTTATTTGTGTGCCTATGGGATGGTTAAATGAGCAATACAGCCAATGGGATCCAGAAGAAACCAAAGAGGCATTGCTGACATGTCAAAAATATGAAGAACACCATTAACTGTTAGCATAACTTGCACAGTCAGAAATCCATTTCCCTTACTGTAAAAAGATTGATTTAAAAATATCTCAACATCGTTTCACCAAAGAAGTTTTACATCCCTCGAAGTTTGAACTTCAAAGATGGAATGTGACTAGAAAACAGCAAATCCATTTGAAAGGTGCTCCAGAAGAACTTTGTGAACCAAAGATAACCAGAAAATAAGAGTCTCCTGGTTCAAATCTTACTATAACGGTTTAACTGCAAGATACAACAAAGAAAAATGCTCCAATACTTTCAGAGCATTATAAGTTAAGTACTCGAGTCCTTTCATTGGGTCTCTAGGACAATCCAATTGATCGATCTGGTCCGTAAGGTGCAACATGAATTTCATGGGCTGCCGAATATCACTATATATATATATATATATATATATATATATATATATATATAAAAGTTAGCCTTCCTTTTTATAACCTTTGATGGGGACATCACGCGCACACGCGCACGCACACCGCCCCCTACGCACGTACGAAAGGAGAGGGAGGGTCCCACTGTCGATCTGGCTCGATGATGATGTCCAAGGAGGGCCTCCTAGTTAGAAGATGAAGTTTGGTTCAAAAGAGGGCCTGATAATCAAGAAAAGTCCATCATGGAATCTCATGATCGTGGCCCACTAGTCAGAAATATTTTAGGTTTTGCTTATTGTTATTATTTAGAACATCATGAACGTTTTAGATTTCTTTGTTTGGTTTTTATTTTAATTTACTTCATCGCCAAGTAATAGGTTGCGCACATAGCGCGAGTTTTGGGGTATAGAGTTTTCCTATAAATAGGCACCCAAACCTGTTATTTTCCAAGCCATTGATGGGATGGTTAGGATAGAGTCTGGTAGAAGTGATTCTTTGGAACATAAGAAATCCATGATAGCTGCAAACAGATAAATGGCTCAAATTGTTGATTGGATCTATTTTTCCACAAACAATATCAACTGTTCATTTTCATAGCCATTTATCAAATTTTTAGTCCAATTCTGTGTATTTTTAGCCCAGTCATTCGTGAAACTTGTGTTGGAGCTAATGGACAGCCCAAATTGATCAATTGGGCAGTCTAAATTTCTGGATGCAATTAGAAGCACCGTAACTTATAGTGCTCCGAGAGCATTGGATCATTTCTCTACAACAAATATATCTTTTCTTCTTCTTTGAATGCTTGCAACAAGTACATAGCAAACACACCCAGGGAAAAAAAAAAAAAAAAGGAAGAGGAAAAAAATTGCAACAAGGCAAGGCAGAACATGTGCATAATATCTTTACACTCACATAGAATGGATAATCCAACAGAAAGATCCTTGAGAGAGTGAGAATGTGACTGTCCATGACCATGATTATGGAACTCATCGTGTACATGGTCGGAATGATGATCATGTGAGTGAGACTGTTCACCGCCTGGAGACAAGAATAAGACAACAGCAATCAGCAATCCATGAAGATTCCCCAAACTTGTAAGCAGGTGCTATTTTTCAAGCATTCCTGTCATAACATCATCATGCTGTTTATACAAGTCCAATAAAAATTTAAGCAGAAATAGTTGACATTGTAGAGGTAAAGAGAGGTTTGCCAAGAGAGGAAGAGAGAGATCCTTTTTTTTCTTTTTCTTTTTTCTTTTTTCTTTTTCCAAATGGTAGGTAAAGAGGGGTCTTTAAGTCCTTAACTTTCGGTTTTGTGTTTGAATGTATTTGATTTGATCAAAGAAACAATTATCTATCATCAATAGAAAATACTTTGTTTGTGAATCTGCTCACCAGCTTCTTAACCTTGCCCAATAAGTAAATTATAACTGCAGCTTTCAGCATTCAAGAGTTCTCCAATAAAAGGCAGTGAGAATTGCAGGCAACATAGGCTAGCCCTGTGTGTGTGTGCATGCATGTGCGCACGTGTACATGTGCGTGTGTGTGCATGCACATTTGATTGATAACATTGCTGAATAAAGTCCCAAGACAATCTATCCAAGATCTCACCAAAAAAGTTCTTCCTTTGAAAACAGCACGAGAACAATTATACATATGGCATCCAATTCATATCATACCAAAAGCGTGTGGTAACTGGTGTAGAAATGCGTCCCCTAACATCGCTCCTGCCTGTGAACAGAAAAATCAGTCTTAGCCAATGGAACCACAAAGTATCATTTTGTACAGTCTTTCATTAGACTAAATACAAGGTGTCTATCATATACCCATTTCTTCTACTTGTTCTTATTATTCACCTTGTCTTACCCATTTTTTTTTTCTCTTTTTCATAAATCACAACTCCATTGAAAAGTATGAAAAGAGTACAGACTAAAGCTGGCAGATGATCACACAAGACAATAAGTAGGATGATTAACCACTTTTCGCCAAAATGCCATCATTATCATTTGCCTCATGGAATTATTTATTTATTTTTTCTGGAAATAGTTGCATCCAATGTTTTAAAACATGGACCAACATTGAGCCACTTTTTTGTGGGCGGTCCAGTCCAAAATGGTCCAACCGCTGGCCCAACTGAGCCAAGTTTTTTGCATGGCAGAGAATGATAGTTCCCACATAGGCCCTCATGAATTGTACATGTGGCATTCACTAACTCAAACTAAACTCAACGAATTGTGGGACCCACCATGGATAGGTAAGTGCAAAAACATCAGATAGATTGAGCAATCACATCCTCTGATTAAGGGACATTTGTTCTTGAAATTTGAAGCTTTTGGTGATTTACATCAACCGTCCTTGAAATGCCCACCAATCGTCTAATTAGAAAATCAATCAATTTAACTCTTGGTTCATGATCTACCTAAATAGAGCATTACGATTTGGACAGGTTAATTTTAGTTACTTCTAAACCACATACAATTTCTCAATGCAGGCATATCACCACGGATCTTGAAGAGTATCAATCTCTTGTATTGATTGGACTCCCACAACAGTCAACCATCATTAAATGGCAGTGATTCTTCAACCATACACATGGGATAGTTATACAGATATCTGACTGTTCAAATCGCTGACCAATTGTGGATGGACCATAACAAGAAAAAAAGGGCTGAAAAGGTTACTGTACCCATCTGATTTTGCCCTTGGAATTGGTACTACTCACTATTATACTTTTAACCATCCATTTGATAGCCATCAATTGGATTGTTAGAATTTCTTGATCAGTATACTTTTAGAGATATGCTCTATCCACTATGTGTTCCATCATTTGGATGTTCTAGACAGCCCTACATTAGTGCCACATGGGAGGAGGATGAGTTAGTACCGTTTTCAAAATGGCAGTGAACTATCACAGGAGTCTAGCCCTTCACTAAGCCCACAGGCATGCACAAGGGGCCAACACACACAACCCATGTGTAACACATCCATGAGATCTAAGCCATGCATCAAATAGGTACCACGATGCAACTGTTTCACCAAAAATCAAGCCTGCTCACTTATCAGTTGAGCTACAGTGGATGAAACAAATCAATCACCATCTTTTGTTTCTAACACTGGCTGCATGATGAACGGATTGGGTTGATTTTTAGGCAGGGGCATCTATGCAATGGGTCCCACTAATAGATAGATTGGATCTCAAATACATTTGCCACTTCGGCACATGAGGTGGCATCTAGATGGCTCGTTTATACATGTGTATTAAATGTGTCCAATATATGCAATTATTTAAACCATTCACATACAACAGCCATGTGGTGCAGTGGTTCAAGTACCATCTCAAATGTTTGGGTTCAACTCCCATACACATTTTTTTTTTTACAAACGGTTTGCCGGGTGGGTCGCTCAAAACTGGCAGACAGTGAAACAGGCGAGAACAGGGAGATTCAATTCGAAAAGCGGTTCCCAAAGTGACCCAACCTGGGTCCAAAGCGGTCTGACTGCCTGGTCTGGTCCGGATTTTAAAACACTGGTTGCCTCATGGTGTACACAACTGACCCTAGCTATCCCATGCATGTGGTACAGAAAACAATAAATGTCGAATCCCTTTATCACCATTCGCATCCATTGTTCGATTTGTTGATAACTTTTTCATGTGAAAGTCTGTTAAACCTATCGAAGAGGCTTTTGTATTTTGGACACTTTCTCTGCTATAGATTTTTGTAGAACTCAAACCATCAAGAATCTCTGGATATACAGTAAGCACAACAGGCTAGTTTTCTATTTCTAACTGGAGCGGTATTCAAAAGGAACAGAATTCTTATAAATTTAACTTAAGGCAGGAATATGCACAATCTCTACAAATATATTAACCCCACTTTGGGATTGATCACCAAAAAGGAAGAATAATAAGCATATGGTCAGAATATGATGGAAAATAGAGCTATTTAGGTTAAAACAAGAACAAACAAACAGATTGAAAGACCATCCCTCGACCAAGTTTTTTTGGGACATTCTGAAGGATTACTTGGTCAATTTTATATCAGAGTTCTTTAAAAGAGGACGCTATCGGCAGAGCTAGGTGCATCTTTTATTGCTCTTATCCCTAAAGTTGAAGAAGCAGACAGTTTGAAAGACTTTAGGCTTATAACTCTTATTGGGGGAACGTATAAGATTTTAGCCAAAGTCCCGGCTTTCAGGTTCCAGGGGGTTCTAGCAAATGCTATTTCCAATGTCCAGAGTGCATTTGTAGAAGGCAGACAAATTGTGGTTACTGCACTCATAGCCTACAAGTGCACTGATTCTAGGCATAAAAAAGGGTTGTAGTATGCAAGTTGGATATGAAAAGGGCTTATGATAATGTCGGTTGGGACTTCCTCATTTATATGTTGGGGAGGCTGGGTTGCGGGCCGAAGTAGAGGAGATGAGTCCAAGGGTACATCAGATTGGCGGGGTCTTTTCCTTCTATGTACCTCGGTCTTCATCTTTGCATGGGTAAGCCAATGAAGCATTTTTGTTCTAAAGACATCGAAAGAATTGAGAGGAAGTTATCTAGTAGGAATAGTCAACTCTTATCTTTGGGTGGGTGGCTAATGCTTTAAAAAATGGCTTTGTCAAATCTGCCTCTTTATTTCATATCCCTCTTCTGATGTGCAAAATCTATGTTGGATAGACTAGAGAGATTAAGGCAGAAGTTTTTGTGGAAGGGAGCCAAAGAGAATCGCAAATTTCACCTCTTAAGATCAGAAGGGGTTTTCAAGCCTCTAGTGGAAGGAGGTGTAGGTTTGCATTGCTAGCAAAATTTTTGAAGAGATTTGGCTTGGAAGAAAGGAGTCTATGGAGGGAGATTATTACTAGCAAGTGTTGGGTCTAGGATGGGGGGTGGTTGGTTAAAGACTCCTTGTTATACAGGACTTTCAAGCTTGTGGAAAGCGGTCTTAAGGGTGGCTCCGATGTTTAAAGAGGGAGTTTCCTTTTCTCTTGGTGATGGTGGGGTGACTCAATTCTGGGAGGATTCATGGATCGGAGAGAGACCACTTCAATTAGAATTCCCGAAGCAAGCTCAGCTTGCTACAAAAAAGAATATTCATGTAGCGCGATGTTTCTTTTATTGCAAAAATGTAGTGGTTTGCTCTCCCCTTGCCGAAGAAACCTATCGAATGAGGAAGTGGAAGAATTCGTAAGACTTCTAGGTTGTCTTCATTGTTGTCATCCTTTAGTGGAGGAAAGGGACGTGATGGTGTGGACTACATGGTATGCCAAAAAGGTCATGTAATGGTAACGGTGGTAGCCATTACACATTACGGGGCCAGAATGACTGAAACAGCCATTACATAAAATGACTCATAACAGCTAGGGGTGTCAATGGGCCGGGTTAGGGCTGGGCCAAGCTCTGTCCAAGCCCATCCCGCCTTGTTCAACATAAGCCCAAACCTAGCCCAGGCCCATGACGGGCCAAAATAGTCCAAACCCAATCCGATGTGGCATGTTCACATAGGGCCCGGCCTAAGCCCTCTCAAAAGGAGAAATGGAAAAATGAAGATGAAGAAATGGCGTCTCAACCATTAATTGGCAAATGAGGTTTCTTTCTATATGTTGGGGGAAAGGGGAAAAAAATATAATAAGGAAAGAAAAGAAAGCTTTTAAAAATCTGAAAGTCGGATTGCTTTTACCCTTGCCTTGGAGACTTGGAGGTGAGAGGGGGAGAGATGGAGATGGAGATGGGTTTTTGTTTTAAAGCACATTGAGCCCAAGGCCCATCCATGGCCAACGTCGAACCTGGAACAAACAGTTCCTAATTCATCTATACGATGCCATCTCAATGGGAAGCACGTTGCGTTCGAGCAAGTCGACAAATGTAGTGAGGGCAATCAAGAAGGTGGTGTTCTCATTTGGGAGGACCTAAAAAACGGTCACAATCGTCATTTGTAGTCAGCTCCCTTAAGATGGACAATGTGGATGATGGCGTTGTATCTAAGAAGTAGGATTTGATGACTTTAGGCTTAGGGTTTCTATGAGTTTGTTACGTTTTAGCTTGTCTTTTTAGAGAAGAGGGTAAAAGATTAGGGTTTTTTATGCAGGACAATTAACTACTTGCTCTAAAAGCTCGAACTAATAGAGAGTGGTGAATCAATCCCTTTATCTCATAGCCTAGGCCCTACATCGATTTCACATGGGCCACCCACCCCGAGTGTGTCCCTGCATCCCACAGGCTACCCCACTCAAGCCCGATGTGAAGATGCTCCTGCATTAATCACCCCCGGTGAGGAGTCTCGAACACAAGACCTCTCACTCTAATACCACTTTGATACAGGACAATTAACCACTTGCTCTAAAATCTCAAGTTGATAGAGAGTGGCAAATCAATCCCTTCATCTCATAGCCCAGGCCCCACATCGCATGGGTTAGGACCTCGGCCAAACCCCCTCGTGGGCCCCACTTCACATGGGTTCCGTTTCACACGGGCCACCTACCCCGAGTGTCCCTGCATCCCACAAGCTACCCCACTCAAGCCCAGTGTGAAAATGCCCCTACATTACTGCCCCACTTCACATGGGTTCCGCTTCACACGGGCCACCTACCCCGAGTGTCCCCGCATCCCACAAGCTACCCCACTCGAGCCCGGTGTGAAAATGCCCCTACATTACTGCCCCACTTCACATGGGTTCCGCTTCACACGGGCCACCTACCTCGAGTGTCCCTGCATCCCACAAGCTACCCCACTCGAGCCCGGTGTGAAAATGCCCCTACATTACCGGGGGTGATTAATGCAGGGGCAATTTCACACCAGGCTTGAGTGGGGTGGCTTGTGGGATGGAGGGGTACACTCGGGTTGGGTGGCTCATGTGAGGCAGGCCTCACCGTTGTGAGGCGGGTGACTCATGTGAAACTGAACCCATGTGAAGTAGAGACCATGAGGGGGGTTCCGCCGAGGTCCTAACCCATGGGATGTGGGGCCTGTGTTATGAGATAAAGGGATTAATTCGCCATGCTCTATCAGTTCAAACTTTTAGAGCAGATGGTTATTGTCCTGCATCATATCAACTCCATTCACACCCTCCGAGGCCACAACCAACACTCTTTTAGAAACATCGATGGTGCCTCTAGACTCCCTTCGATCATGGGATCTTCTTTTACTTCGTAAAGATCCATACTCCCTTACAAAATCCCTGTCTAGAGAACGAGAAATTTCTCGACGAGAGGATCTACTTCGAGAGAGTCAGTCTTTGATCTTGAAGAAACTTTGGATGACTTAATCATTGAACTGGATTTAGCCCTCACACTCAATCTTCCCCTTTCACCTTCGACTTGAATCCTACTTTGAGAAGGAGCCTGAGATAGAGACCTTCATCTAGATTTATCCGTTACTCTTGATCGATTGTCATTTCTTCTAGGAATCCTATCAATGTAGTCATCGTCCTCCTTACTTTTTCCTTTCCTCTTCGACAAAGAGGAGTTTGCATTATTGGGAGAAGGATCCCTGCTTCGTCGCTCCTGTGAGACCTTGTTGTCGTTTTTTTCGCCATGGGATGATCACAGGCCAGCCTGATGTTTTTGCCTTGGTGTGGCCCACTTGAATCACGGGTCAACCTGAATTTTTTGCCCTGCGTGATACATTGGATTACCCGTCTAATGTTGGGAGTAGATTTCATGTGCACATCATTGTGGCCCAAATTCAACGGCGGGACCAAAACGTTTGAGACCTTTTCTTTTCATTTTATTATTAGACTATGAGTTCACTATACCATAAAGCAGTTAACATTTTTTATCTCCTCCCTCTTTGTTGAATCTAAAAGAGACTAGTGGTGCGTGCGAGGCGCCACCATGATGCTTTTGTCAAACCCACTCCAACCACCAGATGCTTCACCTCAATTTTTTTTTTCTTGAAAGATAACGATTATATATTAAGAAGGAGAAAAAGTACAAAAAAAAGAGGAGAAAAGATCTGCTGAGATAGTAGAAGCTTCTAAACTCCTAGAAAAAGAAAATCAACATCCTTTAATGCATCTACGTTAGCGGCCCATTCAATCACCAAACGTTTAGCTTTGGAAGCTACAACCTCGGCAGGATTTGAACAATTCCTAAAACATCTAACATTTCTTTCTACCCAAACGGACCACCATATAGCAAGGATAACCATTCTCCATATCTGAGTCTTCTTTTTCCCTATTCTAATACCATGCCACACTTTGAGGAGAAGATCCACCGAGCCCGAGATGCACCAGTTGATTTGGAAATGAGAAACAAATTCAACCCAAATATGCGAAATGAAGGGACAATGAAGAAGCAAGTGATCGACCAATTCCGCACTCCTCATACAACAAAGGCAGATATTAGGATACACCATCCCTCTTTTCCTCAAGTTATCAACAGTCAGAATCTTCTTTTTAGCAACCAGACAACCGAAAGCCACTATCCTAGGGGGGCCGAATAATACCAAATATGGACAAAAGATTGATCAGTGACGGGAGGCTAAAGGCGCAAAATCAGTCCTCATTCATGATTTAGGTGGACTACAGTATTGAAATAGCGTACAAGGCAACGGGAACACTCAAGACTTTTTTCTTTGGTGTGGCCCACATCAATAATGATACGCCTAGTTTTTGGGATTCAAGTCTAAATGTTTGTGTGGCATCTAATGGTTGGAGAGGATTTCATATAACCATCACTGTGGACCTTGTAAAAATCAAGGGTAGACATTTCTCTCCCAACTGTTTCCTTTGAGGTGGCCCACCTAAAACACAGGCCAACCTGAATTTTTTGCCCTGGGCCTAACGTTGGGTTACCCATCTTATGATGGGTGTGGATTTCATGTACAACATCATTGTGACCCCTAGACTCGGATGGCATACATCTAAACTTTCCATGGCCAATCATTCATAACACGATCCAATCAGATGACCAGTCCATAAGATGGTCATCTACTAACAACTATTCATGTCCTTATTTTGCAAAATCGTAACCAGCCAAATGAGTGGCTCCTATTGCCTTAATCTCCTATTCCAGTAGTAGGATTCTAAACACAATTGAGGATTTCAAATGCATTGGATTCCAATGCATATGGGATTTGGAATCCAATGCATTCCAAATACAAGCAACCAAACGAGCCCTAAGTTACTTTTGAAAAGGCGCTTACCAAACTAACTTAACTTGAAAAGGTAACTTTCTACTGCCATAATTTTTTTTTTAATTTTTAATTTCCCTATATATATATATATAGGGAAAAGGTACTATGCGCTCGACCTCATGATAAGCTCCCGTGAGGTCAAGCTGTGTGGGCCCCACTGTGATGCGTGTCGACCATCAACACCGTGCATTTGATGGGTCCCCTTTAAATTATGGGATATCCCGAAAATCAGCCGTATACGGAACTCAGGTGGGCCATACCATCTAAAATCATGTGAAGCCACCGTTAAAACATATAAAATCACTTGGTGGGGCCCACCTGAAATTTGCATGCGTCTGAAACTTGGTCTAAACCCTCATCCAAGTGGGACACACATAATGGATGGTCTGGATTTGCAAACCACATCTCGGTGGGCCCAAAAAATGATTATGAATGTTTTAATGGTGCACGGCCCCTCTCCACTTCTGTATGTAGTGTGGCCCACACAAGTCACGGATTGACTTGATATTTGAGACCTAGGCCCACGATGGAATGGTGCATCTGACTGATGGGGTAGATGTTCGAAACGCATCACGGTGGGGCCCACACAGCTCGACCTCATGGGACGGACTCGTGAGGTCGAGCGCATAGTACCTTTTCCCATATCCAACTAACTTAACTTGAAAAAGTAACTTTCTACTGCCATTATATATATATATATATATATTAAGTTACTTATGGAGTGGTGTCCAAACAAGCCCAAAACCAAGCTTCCTTTATCTGGTTCTATGAGCTCCCCCCCCAAGGTAGTGACTTTTGTGGTTCACAGGTAGGAAAGGGTGCTCACAATGGACAACCTTTAAAGAAGATCGATGGTGATTCCCAATGTCCATTTAATGTGCATGAATTTCATTGCCAATTTGCCCAAAAAGAGTGGGACAGTTCCCTCAAGGTTTTCAAAACTTCATGGGTGATATTGGGGTCAATCGAAATCCTCTATTATCTTGGCATGAGGTGGTGCAGTAAAACAGGGTAGGGTGGTGTGGCGGTTGGTCCTCATGGCAGTTTTATGGGCTATTTGGGGGGAGAGGAACAATAGTTGCTTCCAAAACTTGAGTGGGTCAGTGTTAGAGGTGATGAGAGGGGTTAAGTAGGATGCAGTAGATTGGGCCTCATGTTTAAAGGACATTGATGTTTGTAATTTAATCTTTGCTTTTGGGTTGTAGTTGTTGTCCCTGCTTGAGCTTTTCTTGGGAGGTGGTTTTTAATAAACATTATGTTACCTTTTTTTAAAAAAAGGCTATAGGAGATCTATTCCTTTATCACAAGACCACTTGAAAATTCAAAAGAAAAGGATGGATCTGAGGTTTGCATGCCATAAGAAGGCAAAGAGCCTAACATATGTAATACATTTACTGATGTGCATCGTTCAAAAATAATTTCATGATAGAAGTAATCAACACCCATTAAAAAAAGAGCAGGCATTAAACATCATACAAGGTCATCAGGCATACAAATAAATAATTCAATAAATCAAAGTCATGCAAAAGCCATTAAATTAGCAAATATAAAGTATCTAACCCCAAATACGGCCAAAGAATCAACCACCATCTTGGATGGTTTCCCTTGATCTGCAATAATTCAAAAGATAAGTTACTGTATGCGAGCCATACAAGTGCGTGCACACACACACATACACACACACAAAATACTGAAGTCCCGAACAGAAAATAAGAGAAACTAATGGAGATAGAGCTACTTACAGAAAATGACTGGCAAGATAATCAGGCAAACAAGAGAAGCCATGCTCACCAAAAGTGAGCATCCCATCGAATGAATCCAGAGGCCTTCAAATTCAGGAAAAAGAAACAATGCAATTTCAGAGAATTAAGACGAATCCTCGGGGCTGGCCACTCTAAGCGTGCATTGAAGTAAAGAGCAGAAGAAGTACCATATGCAGACATTCTTCTCTTTTCTTCACTATTTTACTTGAAAAGAAAATCTCCGAATTTCCATATTGTGAACAATTGCCTCATTGGGGTTTTCCCAAGTCCAAAACTCACAACTATGCCCTCCACAGTTAAATACATTCATCACATTCACAAATGAGGTGTGGATCCACCATACACATTGCAAACGCATACAACACTCGCTAGCTTTTTTCTCACTGGTTGTCACATGAATGGACCATGGTCAAAACAAAATGTGATGATTGAACTATCCTAAACATCTGAGAATTGTGGCTTTTGCCAGTCGAATTCGGACAAGTAAACCATTTTTATCACTAAAAAATGAAGAATATCCTATGCATTCGCAGTTCATTGATTAGATGTTGACCATAGTCCAATCCACATATTGGTCAATGGAGAAGTTGTCCTCCTCAGTTCTCACTGTAGACATGTGCGAAATCTAACCCATTGTTTACAGTGTAATTAAAATTCCAATCCCCTCAATTTTTGGGCTATGGACCATTTAAATGTCAGCCCAACAGACCATCATCATCATCTAAGCCTTTCCTAACTAACTGGGATCAGCTACACATATCCCATTCTGTCATTCCACTCTATCAAGGGCCATTGGATTGTCAGCCCATCAGATCAATGGTCCTTATTACCATACAAATGGAAGAAACTAACAAGCTAATCAACTTCATTTTTCGCCCACCCACATCTACCAAATCAACAATCCACATTTCCAGGAACATGTGCTGCAAGTAATCATACAGTAAATAACCGCCCAATCAACTTGATTTTGGGCCACGACCCATCCTCAGGTTGCCCTAACAGATCAACCGTCCATGACGAATAACCACATAGAAACTATCTATTTTCCTCCCAACCCCAATCAAATCCAAATTCAAATTAATTTTCCAAGAACAAATCATCACCAACAAATGAAGTCGATCCAATCGATTTCCCCATCCCAGTAACTAATCACACATTTCAAATCCAACCCGATAAGCAGGACAATTCAAATAAAGAAATTCAAGCTCAGAAAGCAGAAATTCTCACCGATTTTCGAAAGCTCGACATCCTCGCCACCGCCATGAGAGTGATCGTGACCGTGATGAGGCCGACCAGATTCGAATTCCAACACTTTCAGATCTTCCTCTTCTGCCAATTCCTCCGGAAGAGCCTTCGATCTCGATAGACTCTCACCATGGTCATGATGATGATGATGGCCATGATGATCATGATCATGGTCATGGTCATCCGATCCATGGAAAGGACAAGATCCAGACTGATGCCCGAAGCAGAGACCCGGACCCGAAGACGCGACGAGAAGGAGAAGGAGAAGGAACGCCGAGAGATTAGACATTTTCCGACTATTTAGGGTTTTTCTCCCGAGTCTCTCCTTCAAAACCCCTTGCGGTGGTTTTATCGTAATTAGAGCGAAATCGAAGGGCGTTAGTTACTAACCGGACCTGCGTTTGCAAGTGCCTTCGATTGTAATGAAACAAACGGCGATGAAGAATATCACGATAATGGCAACTATAATCCCGAACGTAATCACATCCATTCTAATAACTAATAAATTGCTTTGTATTATTACTTATTAGAATGTGATCTTTTCGAGGAAGGTATTCTCTCTGAAAGTCACTACCTTCACTGACTACTCTCAGCTCATTTCTTATGTGGACATGTTTTGGTGCAATTCGGGAGTGTGGACATCCATGCTCGTGCGCACTTCAGCTTGGGAGGGGATTAGGTGTTACCCGCCGTAGAGGCCACCTTGATGATTTATTTTTTATATCCACTCCGTCCATCCGTTATTTCAGCTCATTTTAGTGCTTGGTTATAAAAATTAACCAAATCTAAATCTCAGGTGGACCACACTACAGGAAACAGTGGTGATTGAATGCTTACTATTATAAACTTCCCAAGGCCCACATAACCAGATTCGTAATTTTTATCTGAAATCCAACCAGTTGATAAGGTCAAAAAGATCTAGATTTAGGGAAAATATAAATATCAGCTTGATCCAAAACTTTTGTGGCCTACGAAATGTTTTTAATGGTCATTCACCACTTTTTCCGTGGTGTGGTCCGTCAAAGATTTAGATTTTCTTGATTTTTGGAATAACGTCTTGAAATTATATGAAAAGACGGATGGACAGCGTGGATATATAATACGTTCATCAAGGTGGGCCCCCCATTGTAATGTAACGTCCATCAAGGTGTTACACCTAATCCGCTCACCTTCTGACCGTCCAATTCGCGGGGCCCACGTGATGGGGCCGTCGAAACTTTCATTTGATGGGGATAACAGGATATTTGGGAGTTGGGTCTGATTGGTCGATGCAATTTTTTAAATTAACGACCGGTTTGCAGTGGGGCCATGATTTGAACAGTTTGGATGATGCACGTGTAGAGTTGCTTTGTATCTAGGAATAGACAGCATACTGTGACAAATATCGCGGTATTTTGACGGAAATATATTAAACAGTATCGCGTCACGATATTTTGATATATGAGACAGTTTCGAGGTTTTTGCAATTTTTTTCACGATATTATATAAACCTGTTTATAATTTAACTAATTATTCTCTCTCTCTCTCTCTCTCTCTCTCTCTCTATATATATATATTAGTATTACAATTTTAAGATTATCTTTTAATTTAAAATAATTAGTTTTATTTTTGTTTTTAGCAAGATTTTACCATTATATCTTTGGGAGGACAAGATTTGTCGGTGGCAATTTCTCAACAGGGGGGTTTTTAGGGATATTTTCATATATCTATTTCTCACTATATAATAAGGAAAATCTTGCTAAAAATAAACGTGAAAAGATTTATTTTATTATAAATTTATAAAGTATAGGTAAAAATGAATCAATCTGAACTGTCAGATAATTATATCACTCAAATTGCAATAATTTCTAGAAAATCCCGCTATATATTGTTTGATAAATTCTTTTTGAAAATATCGTGATATTTTTAAAATCTTGACGATATTTGTCAGAAAGTGGGCAGTTGTACGAGGCATGAAGTGAATCTCTGGGGCGAAAGTGAATATGCAATGTCATGCCTACAGACCTTTTCAGTCGCTGTGTAAAAGTGGGCCCACTGTCCTAGGACGCAGATGGGAGCGGATTAGGTGAGACCCGGATCATCTTAGGTGGGTGAAATCCTGACCATGGGGCTCGTAGTGATGTAGGTGTCTTAAATCCACGTTGTCCAACCGTCTTGAAAGCTCATGTTAGGGTATGATCCCAAAAATGAAGTAGACCCAGATCGTATATATACCATGTCATAAGAAAATAGTAGTGATTGAATTTCCACGGTTAAAACTCGCGGGAATGTTTAATTTCCATCCAGCTTGTTGATAAGGTCATAAAGATCCATACGAAGAGATCACACAAACAAATATTAGCTTGATTCAAGACTTTTATAGCCCATGAGAAGTTGTTAGCGATCGATTACCATTGTTTTTTGTATTATGGTCCACTTAGATTTGGATTTGCTTCACTTTTTAGATCGTGACTTAAAATAAGTTTTCAAAAAGATTAGACAGTAATTGTTATGAGTAGATTACATTAATGGTAACGGTGGTATCACAGATTCAATTAAATGTTATACAATCACTAAGCATAAGAATGATCGAACTTTGCATTAGACTGATGTGACCGACAACGGACCACGGAGGACCTTGGGCAAACTGTCATTAGGTGCAAAGTATCCCGTGTAGCTCCAACTACCGTCGATCGTCCGTATTCACTTTGGTTAGCGATATAAGACTAGAATAGTATCCCTAAAGTGGGATATCTGCATATTTAAATAATTTACGGAGCTTGATACACCACTACAGTACAATTTAATTATATTAACATTTATTAGCATTTGACATCGCATAATTCTAATATTAAAAGTTTCATGTTATTCAAGCACTTTATTGAGCATGTTATCAACCAAACAGCAAACAGATACATTCAATTATTTTAAAATACCGAGTAAAAGCTTAAGGGTAGATTTCACCTTATAATTGAAATCATCGACTTGGATGCAACCTTAGCACTTAAAATTTGGAAAAAGTGCTCCAAATCCTAATTCATTGGCAATTTCATCGTTAGTATCGTGAATTTTAACTTAATTAGATTTTAATTAAGGGCTAAAAGTTTTACCTTACTTAGTTTGAGCAAACCACAACCCGATTCGATGAGTCGAGGCCCCAAGTCCTAGCACAATTAAACCCTAAAATTAGGGTTTTCGAGAAACGACGGAAACAAAAAGAGTTTTTAACCATAATGGCTCAAACATGCATGAATTGAAAGAAAGATATGAAAATGTAACTAAGAAAACTTTTACCTAGCAATGGATAAAGCATTTAACCTGAAATCATCGAATTTCGACTGAGGAATGTATGAAAATAAGTTTATATTAGTTAAGTTCATAGCATGACTTATTCATAAATAACATAGGCAATAATTCGGCTCTAATCACCCTAATCAAGAACTCTAATTTAACTATGCTAGAATTTACTTGAATTTGTAAAATATACTAAAAGTAGAAAATTCTAATTTAATTATATACGATAATTCCTAGCATAATTAGAAGTAATTCTTAAAAAGACATTGAATACAAAATCTCTAAGATGAAAATAATATGTGCGATCTATTGGCAACATGAAGTTGCAGAAATTTTTAGTTTCAATAGGTTTATTACTTGTATTGTTTTTGGTACTTTTAGCTACTATATTATTTTTGTAATTTTTATGATAGTTTATAATCAAGTCTACTTTGTCCCCACAAAATTTTATTACATTTTGAGTTCTAAAAAATTTATAAAAATACTGAAAATACCAGCTGCTTGAAACTAATGATTTTCGGTATAGTTTCCACAAAATTCTAAACCTTACCTCTTTTGAATTATTTATTTATTTTTATATGAAACTATACTCATCAATCTTTAATTTTTCTTTTGAATCACCTCAATTAGAGTTATATTGAAGGAAATACGTATTTTTGAAGTCAACATACTAAAATTGTCAATTATGTACAGTGTTGTACATGGCTACTCGGTTCAACCGAACACTGCTATCTAGATTTACTCGGTGCAACCGAATTCTACTGTACAGATTTACTCGGTCACTCAATGTTTATTTGGTACAATCGAACATTGTTGTCTCAGTTTGCTCAGTGCAAACCGAACCTTGCTGTCTATGTTCCCCAAAATTCTCAAATTTCACTTGGTTGGGTGGTTTTAGTTGATCCAAGATCACTCCTTTTGGTCTCAAACATGTGCGATACACACACGGGCACACACTCTAGTTGAAAAATCAAAGATAACGCCCAAGGACGTCCAACTCCTAAGTTGGCAAAAATTCGAGACACTACAGTACCTGATGCGCATATCGGAATAGACGATCGAGGCAGGTGGTCAGTAGGATATGACCATGGTATGAACAACCGAATCGAAACTCAGATGAACATGGTGATCTGGCAACTTAAGGTCGCAGATATTTAGCCTACTTTTTAAGTAGGGGTGTATATCGAGCCGAACTGAGTCGAGCTAGCCTCAACTCGACTCGGTCACCAGGCACACCCAGCTCGAACTCGGCTCGACTCAGTGACCGAGCTAGCATCTCCAGCTCGGCTTGGCTCGGTCAGCAATCAAACTAGTTCGAGCCGAGTTTGAGCTAGTTTCGAGCTTTTGAGTTGTGTTCGAGTTAGAGTTTAATTTTTCTAGTTTAGTTTTCGAGATTATACAATGTCAGAACTCGGAACTAGGAAGTCGAAAGTATCGAGTTAAAATTATAATTTTAATACATACATGCATTTAATAACAAGCATAAAATAAAATATCAAATACAAACTTAAAATACTACCGTAGAGGAGATACGTTTGCTGAGCTCGAGCTGCTGTCCAAATTTTCATATACGTACTCGTTCACCTCTCCCGAATCAGAAGGTAGAGATAGTTTTTTATCGCCCTCTTGTATAGTTTGAATTAGATTTTTCAAACTCTCTTTGTGAGAAGATTTATACGTAGTTCCCAATATCCTGTAAAACGCACTAAGACTAGAGAGAAACTTAGATGAATTCTTACTCTTCTTCTTTTTAGTTGTACAACTTGAACCTGCTTCGACATCATATTGTCTTAGAGGACATTGTTGATGTGTAAAAGTGTAACGCCCCGTGTTTTCAGGACCCATATAACCCGTTTCCCAAAAATCCGAGTGTTAGCTTATAAAATCCAGTGTAAATTTGAGCCGTTTATCATTAATCAGAGATAACAACAACGAAGCTAGAAATAAACCATGCATTAAATAAAAACATTCTGATCATCACCAAATTTTCAAATTTGGCGCCCATACAGAACTTATACAATCTTAAATAACAAAGTTCATAAAACAAAAGCAGGAATCTATTATCTAGTAGTGGAGCTCAATATGGGTTGCAGGGACCCCGCCTAGGTCCTCATCTACCGATCTACTCAAGCAACTCAGTGAACAGCATCGGCATGCTCTGCACCTGCATCAACTGTTAGGTTTAATAGTGTCAATGGCTATCGCAGAGAGGAGCACCCTCTAAAATTACGCACTTATCATTCATAATCCAATATAGATTGCAAGTCATGAAATTTGATATACTAAACAGGGCATTTCATAGTCATACTCATATTAAGAAAAGCAAACCAATCAACATAATCTCATCATAAGCAAAATATAATGGCAGTCGCAATGCAAGGAAATATGTCCAGATACCAAACAATCAAACATACGACTTTCTATTGCGCTCAAAATCACATTGTACGTAAAATTCGCAAGATGGTTAAAAAATCGATAAGCGAACTTCAGCTCCATCCGAAAATCATGGTACAAGTGGAATTCGCAAGGCGAATAGAAAATCACCCTTTAAACCTCTTCTTCATCCGAAGATCATGTCGTACGTGAACTCCGCAAGATGGCTAGAAAATTGATAAGCAAACTTCAGCTCAACCCAAAAATCATGGTACGACTGAACACCGCAGATGAGACAAACAACATACAAACCCTAAACCACTTGAAAATCATATCGTACGTGAACACCACAAGATGGCTAGAAAATTGATAAGTGAACTTCAGCTCCACTCGAAAATCATGGTACGACTGAACACCGCAGGATGGCTAGAAAATCGATAAGTGAACTTCAGCTCCACCCGAAAATCATGGTACGACTGAACACTGCAAGATGGCTAGGAAAAACAAACATACAACTCTAGACCACTCGAAAATCATATCGTACGTGAACACCGCAAGATGGCTAGAAAATCGATAAACGAACTTCAGCTCCACCCGAAAATCATGATACAACCGAACACCACAAGATGGATAGGAAACAACCAGATGTGTAAATATAACCAATAAGCCACAAAGGGCACCAATGACCCATCCAAGCCACAAGGGCAAATGTGCGATTCAAGCTGTGTAAGGCAAATGTGGACCGCAGGATCATAAGTCCAAGGTAAGTTCCATTCAATTCATCATTCAAGCACAAGTGGTAGTATATAAATAAATTAATACATATACAATAAAGGATAGAATGTTATCATCAAACCATTCATGCATGTTACAATTTAAAAGAAACGTATCGTCCAACACATAAATTAACTATGCAACAAGTTAGCATATTCAATAGTAAAGTAAGTAGCTCAATTAAGGGAATCATGCCATCATCTATATCTAGATTGATGGAATTAAGTGAGAAGCTCAAAGGGTGAATCCTCACCTGAGGGGGTTGTACTAACACTTTTGATACAAGTTCCCCCGAGCACTTTGCGGACCCAAAATCACACAAGTGATCTCCTAAAGTCATAGTTTGTATTAGTCAAATATTTCGAAGGCTTTAACTAACTAACACCTTGAAGTCGTGTGGGTTTGAGAGGTCTCATGGATAAGCTATTTGGGCAAGCATTAGAGTGACCAGGCCCACCAGATTTTTAGTCCAACAAGGGCCCAAATTTACCCCTAAGGGCTGAACTAGGCCTTTGTTTTGGGCCCAACAATAGGATCCAATATAAGTCCAAAATGGGGCTGGCTTAGGTCGCTTCTGGCCCAAGAAATGGAAGGCCCAACTAAGGGCTAGTTGAAGGCTGGTGTCTAGCTCGCTTCAAGGCCTAGCCGAGGCCTGATTTTAGCCTCATTTGTGGCCCATTTGAAGGCCTGTTTCAGCCCAGATAGTGGGCCAGCTGAAGAATGTTTTCAACTAGATTGAAAATTGGTCTAAAAGCCTCTTTTTTTTTTGCATTTTCCCAATCCATCCGAGAGGTGTTGCAACTCAGATGCAGCCCAACCGGAAGCCTAATCAAGGCCCAGTTGAGGCATGTCTATTAACTCAAATCAGGGCTTTGCCTGAGGGTGCTTTCAGCCCACACTTTTGTGCTAGTTTCAGCCCACAGCTTAAGGTTGAGACCCAGTAATGAACAGTCAGAAGACAGGTTTCACGGCCCAGTTAAACATGCCAGCAGAGACTGATTTCACGGTCCAACCAGAGACCGTTTTCAGTTCTGGTCACAGCCCAAATGAGGCTGTTCTCAGCCTACATTACTGATGTATCGTGTGGCCCAGTGAGTTTGAAGGGACGATGGGTTCTCGGGTTGTACCTGTCGGTGGAGTGCATGGTGTGATCCATTGAGTTTGAAACTCAGGTGCGGCAGCGGCAGTAGATTGGTAACGAGAAGAAATAACATCTCCCTCTCTCTCGTGCTTTCTTTCTTTTTTTTTTCTTCCCTCCTTGTTTCAACGCTTGAGAGGGCTTGTTCGAACCTGAACTTGGCTTAGACTCGGACTGAGTCGGCACAACTCGGTGGAGAAGATGAGTCGACCATTAATGACAGACTAAGGTTGGATAATTTTTTCTCCATTCCACCACTTGTGGATGGTTTGGCTTAGCTCCAAGGAGCTTGGGGAATGTTTGGATAGAAGTTTCAGGGAGGTTTCTTCGGTGGGTTCAGAAGGAGGAGCAGGTGGTGGGTTTTCTCCCACGGCTGTTCTTTCTCTCCCACTTGTAGCAAAAAAACCTAGTTTTGAAGGGCTAGGATCCGTTTGAAATGGACGGTCAGGATAGCGGATTCGGCCTCATGCGGATTGCCAAGGTGGAGCGGAGACAGTTTCCCATTTTCAAAAATAGTGTGTTTGTAGGCCTGATTTGTGGCTGGATTTGTGTGCACACGTGTGTAATCCAACGACTGATTTGGTCCATTTAATTTGACCCGTTGATACGGCTCGATGTTATGTACATTGGCCCATGAGTGAGGCCCAATGTGATGCGTATATGCCCCATAAGTGAGGTCCATGATGATGTGTATTAGACCCTTGTATAAGACCGTGGATCCATTATACGATTGACCCTATGAGCATCATTCCTTGGGAGCAATGTTGGTTAAAGGTTCACATTAGTGGGTAATGATGGTTGGATGTCCACATTGTGACCTTCCCTTAGGCCTTATTAGGCCCTTCCTCATCATTCTCTAGGGGGTTAACCCAAACACTTGGGCCCCATTGATTTTCGTTGATCCATCATCGACCATCCATCTATGGACTCTGTCTTGCGTCGAGGTTGATTATAGATGCTGATTGTTGTGGCCGATTGCCGATTCCGATTATCGATCGATTCCGATTATTGTGACTGATTGTCGATTCTGATTATTGATCGATTCCGATCGTTGTGGCCGATTGCCGATTTTGATTATCGAGACCGATTATCATCGATTCCGATGTTATGGCCGATTGCCGATTCCAATCGTCGAGGCCGATTATTGATCGATTCTTATTGTTGTGGCCGATTGTCAATTCCGATTATTAATCGATTCCAATTATTGTGGCCGATTGCCAATTTCAATCATCGAGGCTGATTATTGATCAATTCCGATTGTTGAGGCCAAATATCGAGGTTGATTGTTGAGGCCCAATGTGATGAATATGCGACCCGTATTTGAGGCCCATTGTGATGCACATTCGGCCCATGTTTGAGGCCCGATGTGATGCATATGTGGACTGTATTTGAGGCCTGTTGTGATGTGTATTCAGCCCATGTTTAAGGCCTAATGTGATGTATATGAGGCCTATGGGATGAGGCCCATTGTGATGCATTTGAGGGCCAGACGATGGAGCCCATTGTGATGTATGTTAGGCCCATGTGAAAGGCCCATCGTGATGTGTAATATGCTCTCGAGTGAGGCCTATGGTGTTGTATATTAGGCCCTTGTGTGAGGCCATGGGTCCACTATATGTTAGACTCTATGTGGGTCATTCCTTGGGGGCAATGTTGGTTAAATGTCCACATTGTCAATGCCGGTTATTAATACTGATTATAAGTATGTGATAGCATATCATCATGATACATGCCTATATATACGCATCATTTGCATGTTTGTTATAAGGTGTGGTTGACCATTGTTTATTTCATTGGGCAGATTGTTATGAGACTCCCTGATAGGCGGAGGTTATCTCACATGAGCGCATGGTATGCGCAGGGTTGGTGCATGACTGGATTGTATGACTCATGCATCTTGCATGTGTATTGTAATTATTGTACGCCCTAGCGACATCAGGGCTGTAGCCTCCACAGGCATATCGTGGATGGCCGGATGGGACATTGAAAATCTGTTACTAGCATTGGACTGTCATATCATAGGTGGCCCTGGGTGAAAATTCCTAAACCCTCTTGGTACTAGAGGACACCCCAATGTTGAGACCGAGTGGATACATGAGCACCCAAGTGCCGAATACCAGGATGCCGCGTCTCCCACTGTGTTGTGGTCCGTTGGGAGGGGGTGTGGCCTTACCCGCCTAAGAGAGTATGCATAGCTAGGCTGAGTCTGACTAGCCCCTAAATGGGTTCGCTATCAACGAGTCGGGTAGGCATTGGTATACTGCTGGTAGGTGGGTAGTGAGGTCTTTTTCACTCGCTGGGTTGCGCGGCCTGCAGGGGCGGTAGACAGTTTGGAGTGTACTAGACCCCGGTGATGATCCCAGGGATATACAGTACTGATTGAGTATGAGCTGCATTTTCATTTATTCATTCATTTACTATTTACACGGGCTAGTGGTGCGCGACTATTTATTTCGTGTGCCTTCGCAATGGCCAGGATTTTGGTTGGGGCCCGCGACTAACCTGAGATCAGGAGTTTACCACATTGAGTCTGACTATCCAAATTTAGGTATGGGACTGGTTTGAATAGAAGTCCCTTATGATGGACCCCATAGCCTGCTATAGTACGTACTATCATCTTGACTTCACACTCCAGCATGGTCATTCCATTCGCACCGTATATTGCATTACATCCGCAGCATATGGCATTTTGGGTTACTATGTTTCTGTATTTATACGGCCTAGATACGACTAACGGTATTTGTGGACTCATCAGGATTTGCATATTGCATTGCATCATCGGCATCTGATGTTTAGCTTACTGTCTCCGCATTGCATAGCTTATCTACATTACTTCATTAGTATATGATATTGTTTTTACTATATTTCTTCATCGCATAGCCTGGATAAGGCTGATGGTATTTATAAGCTTATCAATATGTTTTTGCATTAGTCTGATATTGTACGAATTATGAGCTTGTCAGTATTTTCGATTACTCTATCATCGTATGATTCATGATCTTCCCAATATTTCTGACATTGTATGATTATGGCATTGCATTGGCACTTATCTTGTGCACACACTTACACCACCCTCTAAGCTTTCTATAAGCTTATGCATGATAGATGAGTGTAGGTGACGATAGGACGCAATCGAATTGGGGCAGGAGCGTGCGGCAGAGCTTTTGGAGATTTTATTATATGCATGTATTTTCTTTTCAGTATTGTACTCAAATGATTATATTAGTGGATATGTGGTGATGATGTTATTCTTAGGATTTGGGTATACTTGTGCTTATGCTTCTTATGAAACAAATTCATGTTGAAAATCCTCCTTGTAAGATCTCAGGATTGGATTCTGGTGTATGAGCGATAGAAGCCGAGAATGGAGTACTATGAAGGCTGTCGGCGCCGGATTCGGCGATCGAAAATTTTATGAACCCGGTTTCTGAGTTTGGGGCGTGACAGAAGTTGGTATCAGAGCATAACTTGGAAATACCTAAAGATAACATCACATATTTGCTGGTAGCTACCCTATTGAGAACTTAGAATAATTAGATCCCCGAGTTCGAATAACTTAGAAACTTTCTGATATAGCTCCCTATCGTGTATGCATTCGAGAGTGCTCATGGGTAATAGGCCCTTGTTCCTTCGTGTAGGATATGACACCCAAGCAAGTAACCCGAGAGACTTCCGCTTCCCCTGTTGAGATTCCTGTTCCCCCACTTAAGACTTCTGCAACCCCATTCGAGCCTAGCATAGCACCGACTGTGTCCGTGAGTGTAAACCAGCTGCAGCTGATATTGCAAGCGATAACCGCCATTTTTCAGAGAGAAGGCCGGAAGGGGCGGGCGCCCTCTGGTAGCACCCGAAAGCGTCGACAGCAGCGAAGATGCGCAACCTACCAAGCCGCCAGAGCACCAACAGGACCTTCGGCACCACTTCTGAGGCAACTTTCCGGTGCATGTTATGGATGTGGTGGGATAAGATACTGTAGGTGGGAGTGCCCCCGACCGCAACATCAGCAGCCGAGGGCACCAGTAGTACCTCTAGCACCTCCTTTGTGTCAGTTCACAGGTACTTGCTTTAGATGCGGTAAGATAAGACATTATAGGAGTGAGTGCCCCTGTCCTAAGCAGCAGCAACAACGACGACAGTATCTGCCGCCGAGACCCCAGCAGCGACAGTAAAAGCAGTAGGATCCTCAGGCATCAGGAAGAGTCGGTGATGGTTCGTGCAACTTGGCCCCTGCATCATCTTGCTAGACTGCTAATGGAAGAGACGTCCTGAAAGCAAGAGGCTGAGATTCGCGAGTGTTATCCCTGTTTCCTTGTTGTTTGACTACACTCGTATGTAATGTTTCTAATTTTTCATAGTGAAACAATTTCTCCTATTTTATAAGTTATGTCTATTTGTGACGTTAGTAAATTTCGAGGATAGAATTTTTATTAGGTGGGGAGAGCTCCGTATCCTAAACTGTACTGTTCAGGAGGCTTTCGCGGTCCTCCTGGTCGAATTTCGGCAACCCTCAATCTGTATCTGATGTTTGCGCGTGATCTTAAGCTGATTCCTGCATACCGAAGTCGGATCAACCCGAAACTTGTACCTCAGCGACCACGCCGTCGCCGCGGTTCCAACGCCGTGACTCACGCACTGAATCGATACCTAGGCCAAGAGATGTGGGCCCGCGTTCATCTCGAGAAAAACACCGCACATTGTGAATTTTGAGAGAATCTCTACGACCCGTCACATCAAATCAAGTTAAGTACACCACCATACCTCAATGCCACCTCACCCTACAATAAGTACAATGCCCATTCCCTCTTTTTCCACAAGTCAACTCTCTCTCCCTACTCATCCCTCTTTTACACAATTTTCAACAAACCCATACCTTCCCATCCCCATTCCTTACAACACCCATCCCACCATTCCTTATCAATCCATCACCTCCCTCCCTCTCTCTCATTCTTTAAGTAATTCTCTAAACACCCAAGAGCAAATTCCAACGTCCAATCATTTCCAAGAGCAACATGTGTGGCCCACTTTCCCACTCACTCATCTTCCATCCCAACCGTTCATCCTCCATCAACCTCCATCAAAAGGCAAGCCAAGGGGCATAGGAGTTCAATAAGATAAGGAGAAGGACGATAGGTGGGTGATCCACCGTTGATTTCAATTTTAGGGCCCACTTATTGTGGGACCCACATCGATGTATGCAATGTAGAGAGGGGCCCATAGTGGCGGGATCCCTCTATCTCACTCTCTCTCTCTCTCTCTTCCTCTCTCTTCTAAAGATGGTGTGTGTGTGTGGCCCACCATGAGTATATATCTTATCCATGCCATCCACCTTTGTGGGACCCACCCGATGGATGTGTTAGATCTACACCATTTAGCCCGTTACAGGGCCTGGACGGAAAGGAAAAATACAAACATCAGATCAATCCAATAGGTGGGCCACGTCCATGTGGTACCCACCATGATGCCTGTGTTGAATCCATACTGTCCACCGTCCACATGGCTGGACGTGGACAGCATGGGTTGTGGCTAACAGTATTTTGTGGACTGACGTTGGAATGTATTAACCATTATCTTTTAAAAAAAAGAAGAAGAAGAAGAAGAAGAACGTATGATATATATATATATATATATAAAACTCCTGTCTGTATGTTATGCTATTATATAATATACTATATTATAATATATGATATTATATTATATAATATTGTATTATATAAATATAATATAATATTATATATACATATATGCCTTAAAATACATGGTGGTGGGCCCTGCGTGGGACCCACCTATACCGTCAGCAGCAGCTGACGCTGCATCCTCAGCAGCCTAAAGGCTGTTGTATTAGCATCCAATACAGTGGGGCCCATCTGCTGTTGGACCCCACCATGATGCGTGTATACATCACGTCGTCCATCCATCTTGAATCCCCACCGTCCATCTGATTTGACGATGGGCCAGCGGCCGATATCAGCTGCTACTGCACGTGCAGCAGCAGCACGCTGGAAAAAAATGAAGCAGATTCATATCTCTTGTGGGCCACGTATGTGGACCCCACCTTGATGTACGTAATTCATCCAAACCATCCATACATTTGGTGAGCTCGTCCTTGAGCTTGAGAAGAAAAAATAAGACTGATCCAGCTATTAAGTGGACCACACTGCCATAATAGTGGGGTGAGGATTGAACGTCCAGCACTGGAACCCTTTGGGTCACAGAAGTTTTGGACCAATATGAAATTTTTTTTCCTCCTATTCAGGTCTTTATGACCGTATGAACAGTTTGGATGAAAAATAAATGTTATGGTGGTCCCTATGAAATTTTCTAACAGTGAAAATCACTATCTCCACTGCTATTTGTGATGCGGTCCAAATCATATTTTAATCATTATCACCATTGTTAAGTGTGGTATGGTCCAGAGGATCCTTGGATATGATTCATAATTTTTTATGTTCTATAATGATCTTTAACAAGGGATGTATGGAGTATTTGACTCGGCCCATTTGGTTCAACTCATTTGACTTGGCCCATTTGAGTCGGCCCATTGACTCGACTCATTTATATCGGCCCAATTGACTTGGCCCATTTGAGTCGGCCCATTGACTCGACTCATTTGTATCGGCCCATTTGATCAACCTTATTGACTTGGCCCATTTGAGTCGGCCCATTGACTCGACTCATTTGTATCGGCCCATTTGATCAGCCCAATTGACTTGGCCCATTTGAGTCAGCCCATTGACTCGACTCATTTGTACCGGCCCATTTGATCAACCCAATTGACTCGGCCCATTGACTCGGCCCATTGACTTGGCTCATTTGTATCGGCCCATTTGACTCGGCTCATTTGTATCGGTTCATTTGATCGGCCCATTTGATCGGCCCAATTGACTTGGCCCCTTTGTACCGGCCCATTTGATTTGGTCCATTTGATTCGACCCGTTGATACGGCCTGATGTTATGTACATTGGCCCATGAGTGAGGCCCAATGTGATGCGTATATGCCCCATAAGTGAGGCCCATGATGATGTGTATCAGACCCTTGTATAAGACCGTGAATCCATTATACGATTGACCCTATGAGCGTCATTCCTTGGGAACAATGTTGGTTAAAGGTTTACATTGGTGGGCAATGATGGTTGGACGTCCACATTGTGACCTTTCCGTAGACCTTGTTAGGCCCTTCCTCATCATTCTCTAGGGGGTTAACCCAAACGCTTGGGCCCCATTGATTTTCATTGATCCATTATCGGCCGTCCATCTATGGACTCTGCCTTACGTCGAGGTTGATTATCGATGCCGATTGTTATGACCGATTACCGATTCCGATTATCGATCGATTCCAATTATTGTGGCCGATTGCTGATTCCGATTATCGATTCCAATTATTGATTAATTCCGATCGTTGTGGCCGATTGTCGATTCTGATTATCGATCGATTCCGATTATTGTAGCTGATTGTAGCTGATTGCCGATTCTGATCATCGAAGCCGATTATTGATCGATTCTTATTGTTGTGGCCGATTGCCGATTCTAATTATTGATCGATTCCGATTGTTGTGGCCGATTGCCGATTCCGATTATTGTGGCTGATTACCGATTCTGATTATCGAGGCCGATTATTAATCAATTTAGATTGTTGAGGCTGATTGTATAGGCCAATTGTCGAGGCCTAATGTGATGAATATGCGGCCCGTATTTGAGGCCCATTGTGATGCACATTCGGCCCGTGTTTGAAGCCCAATGTGATGTATATGTGGCCCGTATTTAAGGCCTGTTGTGATGTGTATTCAGCCCGTGTTTAAGGCCTAATGTGATGTATATGAGGCCTATGGGATGAGGCCCATTGTGATGTATTTGAGGGCCAGACGATGAAGCCCATTGTGATGTATGTTAGGCCCATGTGAAAGGCCCATCGTGATGTGTAATATGCTCTCGAATGAGGCCCATGGTGTTGTATATTAGGCCCTTGTGTGAGGCCATGGGTCCACTATATGCTAGGCTCTATGTGGGTCATTCCTTGGGGGCAATGTTGGTTAAATACCCACATTGTCAATGACGGTTATTAATACCGATTATGAGTATGTGATAGCATAACATCATGATACATACCCATACGCATCATCTGCATGTTTGTTATGAGGTGTGGTTTGCCATTGTTTATGTCATTGGGCAGATTATTATGAGACTCCCTGATAGGCGGAGGTTATCTCACATGAGCGCATGATATGCACAGGGTTGATACATGACTGGATTATATGACTCATGCATCTTACATTGTGTGTTGTGATTACTATACGCCCTGACGACATCAAGGCCGTAGCCTCCACAGGCATATCGTGGATGGCCAGATGGGACACCGAAAATCTGTTACTAGCATCGGGCTGTCATAAATGGTCCTGGGTGAAAATTCATAAACCCTTTTGGTACCAAAGGATGCCCCAATGTCGATACCAAGTGGATACATAAGTGCTCGAGTGCCGAATACCAGGAGGTCACGTCTCCCACTGTGTCGTGGTCGGTTGGGAGGGGGTGTGGCCTTACCCGCCTGAGGGAATAGTCATAGCTAGGTTGAGTCTAACCAGCTCCTAAATGGGTCCACTATCGACGAGCCGGGTAGGCATTGGTATACTGCTGGCAGGCGGGTAGTGAGGTCTTTTTCCACTCGTTGGGCTACGCAGCCTATAGGGGCAGTAGACAGTTTGGAGTGTACTAGACCCCGGTGATGATCCCAGGGATTATAGTACTGATTGAGCATGAGTTGTATATTCATTCATTTATTCATTCACTATCCACTCGGGCTGGTGGTGCTCAACTATTTGTTACGTGTGCCTTTGCAATGGCCAGGATTTCGGTTGGGGCGTGTGGCTAACCTGAGATCAGGAGTTTACCACATTGAGTCTGACTATCCAAATTTAAGTATGGGACTGGTTTGGATAGAAGTCCCTTGTGATGGACCCCATAGCTTGCAATATTACGTACTATCATCCCGACTTCACACTCTAGCATGGTCATTCCATTCGCACCGTATATCGCATTACATTCGCAGCATATGACATTTTGGGTTACTATGTTTCTGCATTTATACGGCCTAGATACGACTAACGGTATTCATGGACTCATCAGGATTTGCATATTGCATTGCATCATGGGCATCTGATGTTTAGCTTACCGTCTCCGCATTGCATAGCTGATCTACATTGCTTCATCAATATATGATATTGTTTTTACTATATTTCTGCATCTCATAGCCTGGATAAGGCTGATGGTATTTATAGGCCTATCAATATGTTTTTGCATTAGTCTGATATTATACAAATTATGAGCTTATCAGTATTTTTGCTTACTCTGTCATCGTATGATTCATGATCATGCCAATATTCCTGACATTGTATGATTATGGCATTGCATTGGCACTTATCTTGTGCACACACTTACACCACCCTCTAAGCCTTCTATAAGCTTATGCACAATAGATGCGTGCAGGTGACGATAGGACGCAGTCGAACTGGGGCAGGAGCGTGCGGCAGAGCTTCTGGAGATTTTATTATATGCATGTATTTCCTTTTCAGTATTGTACTCAAATGATTATATTAGTGGATATGTGGTGATGATGTTGTTCTTAGGTTTTGGATATACTTGTGCTTATGCTTCTTATGAAACAAATTCATGTTAAAAATCCTCCTTGTAGGATCCTAGGATCGGATTCTGGCGTATGAGCGCTAGAAGCCGAGAATGGTGTACTGTGGAGGCTGTCGGCGCCGGATTCGCCGATCAAAAATTTTGTGAGCCCGGTTTTCGAGTTTGGGGCGTGACATCTGGTCCAAGAAATGAAAGGCCCAACTTAGGGCTGGTTGAAGGCTGGTGTCTAGCTCGCTTTAAGGCCTAGCAGAGGCCTGATTTTAGCCTCATTTGTGGCCCATTTGAAGGCCTGTTTCAACCTAGATAGTGGGCTAGCTGAAGAATGTTTTCAGCTAGATTGAAAACCGATCTAAAGGCCTCTTTTTTTTTGCATTTTCCCAATCCATCTGAGAGGTGTTGCAACTCAAATGCGGCCCAACAGGAAGCCTAATCAAGGCCCAGTTGAGACCTGTCTTTTAACTCGAATCAGGGCTCTACCTGAGGGTGCTTTCAGCCCACACTTTTGGGCTAGTTTCAGCCCGCAGCTTTTGGTTAAGACCCAGCAATGAACAGTCAGAAGGCAGGTTTCACGGCCCAGTCAAATATGCCAGCAGAGACTGGTTTCATGGTCCAACCGGAGACCGTTTTCAGTTTTGGTCATGGCCCAAATGAGGCTATTCTCAGCCCACATTACTGATGTATCGTGTGGCCCACTGAGTTTGAAGGGACGATGGGTTCTCAGGTTGTACCTGTCGGTGGAGTACATGGTGCGGCCCACTAAGTTTGAAACTCAGGTGTGGCAGCGGCAGTAGGTTGGCAACGAGAAGAAATAACGTCTCCCTCTCTCTCATGCTTTCTTTCTTCCTTTTCTTTCTATTTTTTTTCTTCCCTCCTTATTTCAACGCTCGAGAGGGCCTGTCCAAACCTGGACTCGGCTTAGACTCGGACTAAGTCTGCGTAACTTGGTGGAGAAGATGAGCCGGCCATTAATGGCGGACTGAGGTTATACAGTTTTTTCTCCATTCCACCACTTGTGGATGGTTTGGCTTAGCTCCAGGGAGCTTGGGGAATGTTTGGATAAAAGCTTCAGGGAGGTTTCTTTGGTGGGTTCGGAAGGAGGAGCTAGCGGTGGGTTTTCTCCCACGGTTGTTCTTTCTCTCCCTCTTATAGCAAAAAAACCTAGTTTTTGAGGACTAGGATCCGTTTGAAATGGACGGTCAGGATAGGCGGATTCGGCCTCACGCGGATTGCCAAGGTGGAGCGAAGACAGTTTTCCATTTTCGAAAATAGTGTGTTTGTAGGCCTGATTTGTGGCTAGATTTATGTGCACACGTGTGCAATCCAACGACTGAAACTGGTCATGGATTGTAGGGTTTTTGGCCCTCTTTAATATGGACAGTTTGGATCAAACATGGGACCGAAGGTGGTGGGCCATAACTCATTGAGAACAGGCTCTGTTCGCGACCTGACGAATTTTTTTTTTTTTTAAAGGAGGGAAATCCTTTCCCCTTTTGGGCAGGCACAGGTTAGCGCCTGTCTGACCATGCCAGTGGCTTGGTGCTCCTCGAGTGCACGTGTAGGTGGTGCATATGCATCACCGGTGGGGCCCACAGCGAGGCTCCTGCCCAATCCACACCGTTCATCAGTTTTGTCAGCCTAACTTGGGGCCCCGTCCAACAACTCAAATATGGCCGATGAGTGCCAATCACCGTAACTTTGGTAGATCATCTCAACTCAAATATGGCCGATGAGTGCCAATCACCGTCGGTTTACGATCTCTGTAAGAGATCTAACCCGTCTATCAGTTTCAACGTACTGTATGTTAGGTAAAAATAATATAATATATATTTTTTAAGCACATATACGACTTGTATTACATTTATATTTTATATTAGTAATTATTTATTTACTTTAAAGTATTATGTATATATGTATACATGTATAGTTTTCTTTTATATATATAAATATTAATTATTCAAAGTGTATTATAACTAATTAATACAATATTATTACATATTCATTATAATAAATATTAGTAAAAATGTTTTAGATTATATAATAAAATACCTTTACATATTTGTTTAATACAATACGTTGATTGTTATAGATAAGTGTTCATTAATATTTATAATGTATTCTCATGATTATATATGCACATTTAGTATAGTAAAATTGATATTAAGTGATATATAGTATAATACAAAACATATAATTAACGTTATAAAACGTAAATATTAGTTAATGTACATCGATGGTATGCCATTTATTTTATATGTAGTTTAAATAATATACATAATTTGAATGATTCAAGTAACATATGTATTATTACAAATAATTATAAAATTATTTTGTATTATAATATATCTATACATTTAGAGTGAGTTATTATGGATCAACTTAAGATAGGCCACCCATCTGACCTTGAGGTAGATCTATAACTCAGGTGGGCCTCATCTGGTGGTCGGTCAGATCATGTTTGTCCTCCAACATTCCCAGGCTAATTCTGAATACACTTAGACAGATGTTCCTAAAGTCCAATGATTTTACGGTTGCTTACAGAATCACTAAATCTGGTTTGTGATCCTAATTTAGGTCCTCATGGTAACACCTGAGTACTGAAAAGTACAGGGTGTTACAAGAAGCTTCTTCCATACTACACTTTAAGCCAAATTGGAATTGTTCTTCTTCTAATGCTAATAATTTAGCTTCATCCTCTGCCTTATAAAGTTTAGATGGGAGAATGAAAGCTTTTTTTTATTTAAATCAATAAGTGCTTGGAAAAGAAGTTGGATTTCTTTTAAGGCTTTAGGACACAGTTTTGCATTTCCACCCCAATAGGATAAGTATAACTTGAGCCCATTAGTTTTGTTAACAAACTTGGCTCTACATAAATGATACAAAATCTTTAACTTTCCAGACTTTAGAGAATGGACTAAGAAACCATAGTCTCAAACGTCGATCGATGGTTCACTTGAAGACATATCTACATATTGTATTGGAAAAAATAGTATTTTAGCAATAATGAAATACGACATAAAACAAAAGCAATTTAGAGATGGAAAAAAAACTCATTAATGCATTACACGTATAGCATCCATCAACATAACATAAAAATAAAAATAAAAGAGTACTCATTACATCATTTTTAAGTTTCAATAAATTAATAAGAAATGTTAACCTAACTCCATTTATGTTTCTGTTGTTTCATGTGCTGCGACTTGAAACATATTCTCCTCTTCTTCCTCATTAATATCAGAACTTTTCAAACTCGAACATAACTAATCTTATGTATAAATTAATGTTTCTACCGTATCTGGTACAAGGGAGCTTCGAGTCTTGCTCACAACCCTACTCCATGTGTTAAAAGCAGATTCTGATGCCACCATTAAAATATGAATTGACAAAATATCTCGTGCTACTGCCAATAATATAAGGTATTTTCTTTCACTAACTCTCATTTTCCACCACTCCAAAACATCGAAGTCTAAATACTTTCGCATTACGACTGACTCTTTGAGATACAAGTCTAGATCTGATTCTTTCGTTTTAGTATTTGTATTTTCTTTTGCTAAGAAAAACATGTAATCATCGTCGAACATAGTGTTAGAGCTTGTAGCAGTATGCGATCTAGCTTCGTTAGCACTTAGTGTGGACCCTGTGGTTGTGTACGTATTGTACAATTAGAGCTAGGCATGTCTTACCCGATCTAGTAGATCCGACCCAATCCGAATAGAACCAACACCTGAATCGGTGTGGATCCAGTTGGGCCATTCAAATCCGAATGTTTTTTGGATCGTGGTCAATCCAGACCGATTCGATCCGATTCGAAATGGATAAACCACATGCATTCACGGTGGGCCCCAACAGAGTTTACTCAGTACGATAAAAGAGCCGTTACGGAAGCGGATTTGCCGGTGTACCACACACCAGCTATATAGTTGTTGTAGGTACATGTCGTGAGAAGACGAGTACTGACGCTCCTTGAGCTCCAAGTTATACGAACGATTCAAAGGAGATCAAAGCTATATGAGCCCCGCAGTGATGTATTTATTATATCTACACCATTCATATATTTTTAGAGATCATTATAGAGCATTATCCAAAAAATGAATAATATCCAAAGATCATCTGGACCACACCACAAATAGCAGCAGAGATAATGATTTTCACTATTAAACAATTCGTGTGGTCTACTTGATAGTTAAATTTGTCTTATTTTTCGTCTCAGGCCTTAAGACGAGCTCGCCAAATGGATGGACGATTTAGATAAAACACATACCCCATGATCAGACCCACAGAACTTGCTAATGTTAATACAGCAATGCACTGTGCACAACTGCACTTTCGTGCACAGCATGTCAACACTTACAAAGTCATGAATGCATTCTCTGCTTTTTTAAAAGGGAAGGAGAAAAAAGAGAGGGAGAAAAAAATGAAAGGGAAAGGTGGGGACGATGAGAAATGGAAGAAAAGCAATGGAGCGTGCTTCGCATTTTTTTTGTCAGTTTGCAAGATCAAGTGGGGCCCATTTTTCAGTTTGCAACATAAGGTGGGCCCCACAGAGGAGGTCCATCGCTGAAAGGGAGATGTGTCTATGTCATCGGAGGGCTGGGTGGGGCTCCTCTTCGGTGGCTTTCGGCTTGTTGTAGCCTGTCAATTGCAAGGAGAGATGTTTTGCGCCCAGCGAGGTTTTGTAAAAAGGAGAAAAGCTTCGGACTTCCCACCACAACGCACGAAGAGGTCACTCACAGCATGTGTCGATGCATTACGCATGTGGGACATTAGGGCCACATGCACGAAGGGCGTTTGTTAGTCATATAGATTAGTGAAGATTTTCTTTCCTGCCGTCGCTCAGATAGACCACATCGAAAATAGCAGCGAGGATAATGATTTTCACCGTTATAAAATTCGATTCAAATTGTACCCAACTCGATCCGACTTGGTTTCCCTGACTGAGTCGAACTCGGTTCGGGTCAGGTCAATCGTGCATTAGATCGGTTCGAGTCAGATGTCTTGGACTCGGTCCCGGATCGGATTGAGTTTGGGTCAGCCTATGCAAATTTTGGATCGAATCGAGTTGGACCCAATACGATCCGACTCAGTTCGATGCCCAGCTCTATGTACAATACTTCGATTACGTCATGAACTTCGAGGCTTCAGTTACTGCCTTTTTATTCGAATAAATCTTCATAAAGATATACTTAATAAAACTCATCTTGCACCGAGGATCAAGAACAACAATTAAGGACATTAACGAATGGCATTCATCCAAGTACTTTTCGAACTTTATTTGCATAGCACTTGTCATGAGTTGCAGAAGAAATGGACCTTCACTGACACCTTTCTTTAGGGTTTCCTTGATCTTCCACACAGCTGGAAAAAAACACATTTGTTGTAGAAAACTTATTGTCAGAAAATATCTTTGTACAGTTATAAAAAACTTTTAAAAACTTGTGAACTTCTTTTATTTTGCTCCAATCATCTTCAGTAGGCAACCAAACATACGTTCTATCAGGCGCTACATATTCTAGAAATGCAAGTTCCAATTCCATGGTCGAATCCAACATCTCAAAAGTCAAATTCTAACATATGTATACATCTAGCTTTAACATTTTTGGAGACTTCATATTCAAACATTGGACTATGTCATTCCATATATTCAATCTTGAAGGTGCGCCCCTTATATATTTTACACTTTCCCTCACATTCTCTATAGTTTGGTCAATTGATTTCAACCATTTTTGTACAATTAGGTTCAGAATGTGTGCACAACACTGAACTTCAACATATTTTTTCCTTAAAAAATAAATTGTCGGTTGCCTTGAACTGGTTAAGTAAGAATGATATTACACTATCATTTATTGAAGCATCATCTAAAGTTAATAAATTGACTTTATTTTCAATGCCTCAATTTCGTAGACAGTTGTAAATGCAATCTAAAATAACCAAACTAGAATGGGGATGCGGAAGGTGGCCAAAGTTCAATATTCTCTTGCAAAGTTTTCAATTTTCATCAACATAATTGTAGTAAATGAAATGTATCCCTTTATTTGATTTTGCGTCATCCACATATTAGAAGTCAAACTTATCTTTGAAACCGATTCCAAAACTGCTTTTAACTTCATTTTCTCACTTGCATACATCTTCATGCACTCCCTCTTCACAGTAACACGGGAAACCTTAAGCTAAGGATTAAGAAATTTATCGTATCCGATGAATACTTTACTCTCTATCATTTTAAATGGTTGTTCATCAATGATAATAAGTCTTGCAAACCTCCTTGAACAACTTTGTCTATATTTGTTTAAATGAGTAGTCCACCCCGCGGTATTTTTGTTATATAGAATTTTGCAGTGCGAACATCTAATCTTAGCTACATTGTTAACTACTACTTCAGAATCATCCTAGACAACTGACTATTTCTTTCTTTTACTTGCAACTGAAGACTCATCTCTCTCAATAATAAGAGGTAATGTGGCTGACGTACCGGCACCAGGGGTAGTTGGGACTTCATCCTCACTAGCCATCTCTAAATAATTGAATATAAAATATGAAACAGTTTCTTCTAACATTTCAAGAACTTCCTAAGTGGTGTACTGGTGTGTCATGTGTATAAATGTCCTCTAAACTTTCAACAATTTTCTAAGTATTTAAATCAATCACTCATTCAATATTGAATAGATTGTAATGCTTTCATTATTCAATTTAAATGTCACGCCAAAATTTCGGCAGCATTTCTCCTTATCTCTCCATAATATATTAATCTTGCATTTGATTCATACGTCAACTATTCACACAAAGTCTGGATATTTAACGAGGAAATAAATGCAAGAAATATATCTAGAGAAAATTAGGAGAGACGAACCAAAATAAGCATGTGCATTTAAATTAGAATAAATGAAAACATTATCATCTATCCAACATTGAACTATCTAAAAAAAGATAATTCGAGAATTTCTATGCATCTAAAAACACAATGAATCTATGTCTGACAACATAAAATTTCTCAAATGGACAACTACTTATCCTATACTACAATTACAAGTCTAGAACAATAAAACAATTAATATATAGGCAAACAAAATAGCAGGCTGAAAGGATAATTATGAGTCTATGACAGTTTATTTATGGAGCTGAATATCACCACGCTGTCATCATCCAACTAACTATTAACAACATTTATAAAAATAAAAGATATTCAATAGGCAATAGGTATAAGCATAAACTAAGACTAGCTAACAAAAACAAAAAATATTGTCTCTCTCTTGAACTCAACGGGTAGATCCGGTAGTTCCACGCTAGAACCCTTGGGCTGACGTGAAAGCGGACTCCAAATGAGCTACTACTCAGAGAGCACGACTAGAGGTGTTACCTCTTCTACCAAACGGGCTGTTGAGAGTTTCTAGGAAAATAACCATCTATGTAAATTATTACATTATGATATTGTCATAAATCATGATTCATTATCCAAACATGCCCTGAGTAATAAGGGCAAGGACTTAAATGACAAAATTAAACATGGAAAGAAATTTTTCTTCATATTGCAAAATTAAACATGAAAAGTAATTAAGAGAATCAATTACACCCTCATCATATCTTTAAAATAGCCCCTTCATATCTCCCAAAAATAATAGATTATAATCCTTAACGTAGGCCCCCAAATCTGTAGATAATCAACCAAAAAATCAGCACATGTTGGGCCTACAGTGGACTATGGGCCTGTCTTGTTGGGCCATACAATGGGCTACTATATGGGCCTAGGTTGGCCATGGGCCGGCATCAAGTCACCTTTTAGAAACTTTAGTTAATCAATGTCCCTGTATCATATTCATATATTCTTTCTTCTCTTCTTACACCTAATTGGTCCACATATATTGTTCTGATCCCTTTCAAATGGAAACAAAGGGAAGAATTACAAGTGAAGAAACTAAGAAGATGTAAATAAAGGATAAAAATATACTAGATCTCTCCACATATCATGCATATGGATCTATCATACACGCCATATATCTTTTTTTTATAGGTAAGCTGGGCTGGAACTCGAGCATACAAGCCATAATTTATCAATTGCATGATTTATTAGGCCTGCATGACCTTATGCATAGTCGGTCCTAAGGAGGTTTCAATAGTAGACTTCAATGGCCATTGTTTCCTGAGGTGCGGTCCAACAGATGTCTCACACACTTGCCTAGTTGACCTATTTAGTGATCAACTTCTTTTTGTGTTGCAGATGCTCATAGGATCAATAGAAATAATGTAAAGAAAACATTCATGTAAGTGCGGTGAAGAAGTGGCAGGGTTCATCAGAAGAGTTGATGCTAATTCCAGTAGCAGCAAAGGCCAGATGCATAACAAATGCAGGAGATCCCATATATGTAAACAACTAATGCCTTGTTTGGTAGATGCATAAAAATGATTTGATCTCATTTTAGTTAATTATTTGTTAGAGAACTCCATCTATAATACATAATCATTAATAGGGAATGTTTGTTTAAGTAGAGGAAGAAGCAATGGTTGTATTTATTTAAAAAAACAACTCCTTATCATGCCCTAATGGCAATTCAGGTGGATCCATATCTCCAACTCAGATTCCTCATGAGAAAACAGGGTTTTGACCCCTTAATCACAATTTAAGCCAGGAAAACGCCGCTCCATATGTACAGATTTGATATGAATGGCATAGGGCCAGCCAATATTAGGATTAAGGCTTAATCTTCAATCCTGATTTTAAGGGATCTCCTAAATTCTTAAAACCCTCTATTTTGGCGATGGCCCACCAAAGTTAGTATTCCCACCCAAGTTGTTTGGTATCAACAAATTTCATGTTAACAGAAAGATACAAAACCAAACAGTAAACAGAATGACATATGGATTCCTTGAACATATAAGAAGTATTTCACATAAAACCAACTCATTTGATTACTTGTAACAAACATAATAGATATATAACGGTTAATACTACTATAAGAAACTTGGTTAGTTGCTTAATATGTATTTTGAAATAAATACAACCATTGCTTCTTCCTCTACTCAAATAGGCCATTGTTTCCTAAGATTTATGTCATAAATTTTTTCTAAAAATCCAAAAATAAGGAGTCGGGGGCTTGCGGCTTATCGGCAGTCGGACTGGCGAGTTACGGCAGAGGCAGGGGCTACCGGGTAGGGCAGGGACCACCAAACAGTCGATGTGGCGACCAGACAGGGCAGTTGCTGCAGCAAGGGTCGTCGAACAGGGTGAGGTGAGCGTATGAGAGAGGAGGGAGAGACAGAGAGAGAGAGGGAGGAAGATGAGTTAGGGTTTAAGGGCACCGGGTAAGAGAAATGGCTAAATGGGTTAGGGTTCGTGTGGGTAGCCGTGCGGGTAAGGGAAAATGAGTAAAGGGTAACTGAATAAGTAGGAATTTTTTTAGGGTATATATACCCTACACCGAGTCGAGCTGAGTTCGAGTTGGATTCAATCCGACTCGAGTCGAGCTAGGGCAAGCTCGAACTCATTTTCGAGCTCTAAAAATCAGCTCAACTCGGTTCGAACTTAGCTTCGATCCAAGTCGAGTCAAGATTTTTTGAGTTGAGTTGAGCAAGCCAATCGAGCTAGCTCAGTTTGTATACACTACTACTTTTAAGGTAAATGCACTGCAGTGGAAGCCAGTGGGCAGCGGCGAACTAGACTAGGAAAAGTAAGATAAACATGAGTATGGTAGATAAAAAAAATATATAGATGTGTTTGGCGTGGGGCCTCAGCTCTTCTTCTTGTACTCATTTTATAACGTTTTCGAGGCGGTGAAAGCCAATTGGGGGCTTTTAGATCCTTCATGCGGGCTTTATAAATACATAATCTCTTCGTTAACAAACAAGGACTTGCCTTAGAAAGAAAGGACTCCAAAGTCTCTGGTTTCTCAAATCTTCTTTCATAGTTGATCATTTACAAAAATGTTCATGGCCCACTAAAGATTAGGCATGAGAACCTCAAGGGCTAACCCTGGACTGATGATGGTCAGTCATCATCTTTGTTGATGGCCCACCTTGTCAACCTCAAGGGTTAGATGGTCCGGATCAAACCACCATTTTATTCTTAATCGTCCCTAAGGTGATTATTTGGAGTGAGATATGATTTGACACTTGATACCGATCTGCCATTTGGACAGACCAAATCTCCCATTCTCTTATTCCCGATCATTATATAAAATGGGGTATGATATAGGTTCAGTCGTCCTTTACGATCCAGGTGTGGGACCATATCTGGGTTGGCTCAAATGTCGATTCAACTGCTTAATCTTTAAAATCTTTTAGATCGTTGTTGGTTCTCCAAATGTCGCTAGGAAAATCTCTCGTTTTGGAAGGATTCTGGGAGATGGCCTCATAAATGAGATAATATCCAATTGTGAGACATGATACGCTCTCTCGGCAGGTCTTTTATAAATGTGCTAGGCATGTGGCCTCATTTAATGGGCACGCTAATTGTGGCCATATGGCACACCATGATTCATCCCCTTAAAGGGCTTGATAAAATTTTGTACCATCTTATTAATGACAGAATACGTAATGCCAAAGGAAGATTATAAGCAAATCTCTTCAAGTGCGAGTACAAATTTTGCATATGTCAAACACGTAGTGTCTCCATGTGGCATCTTCCTATTGGTCCACATCGGGACGCCAAAAATGGATGTAAACACATTGAAACTTAAAATAATGAAAAAAAAAAGATCTAAAACTAAAAAAATTACAAAAAGTTATTCTTATTCTTAATATATATGATACATAGAGAATGTCTCAAGCCTAATCGATTGAACACAAGTTGTTGAGGTCCCACTCGGCTAATAACTTCCAACCTATCATGTGTACATGTGATCCAAACTTTCCAATAAGTTTATCATACCATGAAATCTTTTTAAAGAAAAAATTAGCTCATCAACCATTGAAAATAATGTTTTTCCATTTAAATAGAAGAATACAAGTTTGGTCCACTCAATAAATGGATGAGGTTAATTTTACACAAGGTGATCCTCATGATGAGGCTAGCCTATTAGACAACTTGATGGGTCTTACCTTTTGGACCTATTAAAAATTAGGTCTAGTTAGGTTCAGGGTCCTACCCATCTAACGATCCTATAGTTAAATTCGGGTAAGGTGGGGTCTAGGTCGGGTCCAGGTAGTTTTAATAGTAAGATTATATTTTGAATATGCATGGATTACTTTAGTAAAAGAAATAAGGTTTCCTAAACCACACACATGTAAGAGAGTCCGCATATGCTACATGTGCATCAAAGTGGCACATGTGTGTATGATCTAATTCACCCATTGTATTGAAGGGTAAATATCTGAGTCTAGTTTTGAAGACCCAAACCAAGGTCCATTGAGCTCAGGTAGCCGTTGGGTGTCATATTATCACTACTTCTTCCTATGGTGTAGTCCACTTGAGCCTTGGAACTGCCTCATTTTTGGGTTTGTACCCTAAAATGATATGGAAAAATGGATGAATGGTGTGGATACAACCCACACATCACGGTGGCCCCTTGGAGCCCCTATCCGTTCCTAGCTAGGGATGAGCAAAGGTAGTACCCAATCCGAGTCCCCTGGTAACACCTATTCCCCTCCCTGCATGCTTGGATTGCGTAGTGCACCTATGTCAGCACTGTGTTGATGTGGAAAAGTTCTATGGGCCCCACCATAATGCGTGTGTTATATCCTGTCCATCCATTTTTTCATATCATTTTAGGGCATGAGCACAAAAAGAGGCGGATCCAAAGCTCAAGTGGACCACACCAAAGAAAATGGTGGGTATTAAATGCCTTCCATTGAAAATTCATGGGGGCTATAAAAGTTTTGGATCAAGCTAATATTTCTGGTTTTCCTTCATCCGGGTCTGTTTGACCTTATGAACAGCTTAGATGGCATCACGGTGGGCCTGAGGAAGAATTAATCGGTGGGCATCATTGTCCCCATTGCTTTCTAGTGTGGTCCATTTGAACTTTGAATATACCTCAATCTTTGGATCATGCCCTAAAATGATCTAAAAAAATGGATGGACAGTGTGGATATAACACATACACCATATTGGGACCCATGAAAATTTCCCACATCAGCACCTAATACATTTTCAAAACCTGAAAGGGTAATATTATCTTTTCAAAATGTTAGTAAGGATATTTTCGTCGATAGTCAATAAAAAAATTAAAAGAAAATTACTCATCGCATTCAACAATAAATGATAAGTGAAGGTACATTTACTTTTTAAAAAGTCACCAATTCTAAATGATTTTTGACATTAAGTGTTTAATCTTTTATCTTCACCAAAAGGTCTAAATTCTTAAAATTACTGAAAATGACAATTTTCAGTGATAAGTCATGAAATTAAGTTATACCAAACGGAGTTTGAGTTAAGCTATAATTGTAGCGCCATTGGGAAACTAGGTATAGAAGGTATCTAGAGTTGGGTTTGAGACAAATAAGAGCATTTACATGGTTAGTGCCACCTAATGGATGAGTTAGAGTGAGCGCACATGTGCCACTTTGACATGGGCATAGTGTGTAAACAAGCTCTCTTACACGTAGCTAGCTTAGGAAGCTTCATTTCTTTTGATAGGATAATCAATTGTATATTAAATATAGACAAATTTACTATTAAAGTTAACTTGACCCAATCTAGGCTTGACCAGACACGTCCTAACTTGGCTTTAACTGGACCACATGGACACATGAACCTGTCTAGATCACTTTTTATCCGATATACTAGGTGAGACCCGAATCCGACATAATTTGTAAATGAGTCCGATAACTGGACATAGAGGTCCCGGACCCACTGAAATTGGGTTGGGTCCTACGTATCCGACGAACCATTCGTTTTATTCAAGCCTAGTCTGTTAACGGTCTATATTACATGACCAAGCCCGACCGGTTAAGGTAGGAACTGAAATTGTGTGGATTGTCTATCATAGCACACAAAAGCTTGACAGAGCTTAAAATTATGGATAAGGCCTAAAAAAGGGAGGGGGAGGGGTAAGTAGAACCTTTTAAAATTCTTACTTAATTAAAATAATTTACCAATTAAGCTAATAAGGCAAATAACACTTAGGATTTCAATCCAAGTATGTCCAATCACATAGGTTATAATAGATGCAACAATATAAGCAACTACTCTATAAGGGAGGTAGTGATCTTGTGTGTGGGTTGTGAAAACTATTCAACTTCTAGCATACATCTAATTACGCATTTATATAATTAAATAAATTAATCTCATAAACATAAGTAGAAATGTGCAGAAATGACAATCCTAAACACAAGCATGTATAATGGTTCAACTACTTTCCTACTCCACTCATGGCAGACACACTCTCCTCGAATGTACCGGATTTCACTATTGGAGGGTTTAAATCAGATTCACCTCTAACCTTTACAATGGTTTCTCATATGCTAACCACTAACCTTTACAATGGTTTCTCATATACTAACCACTAACTTATACATATACTCCCATGTCGAAGGAACACGTTTCCACCCATTTCAGTGGCTCCCGTGGAGACTTAATTGTTTTATATTAACTAACTAATAACATTGGCGGTCCTAATCTAAGGCCCTAGGTACACTCCTACTGGAGGCTCCTTATGGAGACTAACATGTATGCACTTGTATCCAGTAGATACGATCTTAACCCAAGGCCCTACTTTACTCCTACTGGAGTCTCCCACGGAAACTAACACATACGCACCCATGTTCGGTGAATTTGGTTCTACCAAAGAACTTAAGTCCTATTAGGGCACTAATTTATGTACCTTGTTTGTCAATCATATAAGTTCATATGTTATGTAGTCGATTAAGCCCTTGGAAGCTGAAGACCAAAGACATAAGAGGACATGAGCATCAAGGAGCAAATAATAAGTAGATGAGGTGCCTTGATGACCATAACATTTATCGAAAACAATCTCATAACCTCTAGATGATTCTAACATTAATAGGTATACTTTGTTGATCCTCCATTAGCTTTATAAGCTTAATTGGAACATGATAAGTAAGGGTATTATAAGAGGTGTAAGGCTGCTGTGAAATCATATGCCCAAAATAGCAGTTTTTGAGTGATCATCGATCCCATCGACAGGCTATCGATGGGACTCGATGAAAAAAATGACCACTCAATCTAATCGAAGAATCAGTCCAGCAACCCAGTAGATAAATTCTTGAATTTTCTCAATGGGATCGATAGACTATTCGATCCTATCAAAAGACCTTCAATCCCATCGAATGACCTTTCAATTAGATAGATAGAGCCATTAATTAGTCATTTTATAGCCATTGCAAATCGATTTCTTATAAAAGGGCATTCAATTTTTAGACAAAAGGATGATCTTCGGTACAATAGAAGCTTAGGGGATTCTCCAATTATATCATATTTTTCAAGCCTCTAAAACTATAAAATCTAAGTCATCTTCATTGTGATTCATCACTTAAAAGAGGATTCTAACTTTAATGAAGAAGACAAACTTAGTCTTCACCTTGTTCTAGAGATTAGACTTGAACCAATAGTCAAATTCTTATCCAAACCCTCTAAAACATTCATTTAGATTAATCCCCTAGGATTACAACATTCAATTATTTGTAAGAGATTCACACAACCTCTCATCAACTTAGTTACCACAATGGAGCATCACATGCAAGGTTTTTTTTAAAAAAAATCTTATAACTAAAGCATTGGCAACATAAAGACATTAACGATCGGAGAAGCAAAAGGAGAGTTAATTAGAGAATGGGAGAGCATTGATCAAACAACCCAAGATGACGCATCAAAGGGCTCAATTCGACAGGTGTCAATTAAGGAGACCATACTCTCTTTCCTTGTGTATGATTGATGGTAAGAATTTGTAATCCAAATCAATATGTTCTTATGTAGTACCTAGGCTTTTGTGTAGGGCCAAATTCACTAGATACGGGTGTATATGTGTTAGTCTCCGTGAAAGCAACCGGTGGGAGTAAATGTAGGTCCTTAGACTAGGACCGAGGTTATTAGCTAGCTGATGGAAAATCAACTAAAATCTTTTGTGAGAGCCCCTAGCGGGAGTGTACGCTGGGACCTTGTGTAAGTTGTAAAGTTTAGAGGTAAAGCTAATTTAAAATATCCAATAATGAAATCCGGTCCACTCATGAGTTGAGTGCATCCGTCAAGAGTGGAGTACAAAAATTGAACCACTATACATACTTATATTTAGGATTGTCATTTAAGCACCTGCTTTATTATGCTTATGTGATTGATTAGTAAATTATATGTATACATGATTAAATGAATGTTAGGAGCTAATAGTTATCGCATCCCACACACACATGTACATTATCATTTATAGACTAGTTACTTAGCATGTTGCATCTATTTGTAATCTATGTGATTAGACCTTTTATTGGCTTGGAAGCCTTAAAGTTAATTGTATTAATTAATTTAAGTAAGCAATTGTGTGTTAATTGGTAAAAAAATTATTTGGTCTTAATCCTCCCTCCCCTAGAACATAACCTTCATTTTATAGCTATCTGAAGCTTCCACACATAGTTGTGGTATCCTACACCATGCGCAATTTCAGGTCCCACACAAGAACTTGTCGAGTTTGGGTCACAAATTCTACACTTAATCCTACACAAGAAATGGGTGTATAAACGTTATGAATGACATCTTACTTGTCAAAATGATCCTCATTGTTACGCCTTCTTGAGATGATTCTTTAGTACTCTCCCGTGCTTGAATCAACTTCTCAATTGCTCCCACGATTGTTAATGTGGATGCTTCAGATCCTACAATCAATCGCCTTGCATCTGATGCTCCAAAGATGTAACCAAGGCAATGAGAGTTGGGTCGAATATCTTATAACTAATGATGTAAGTAGGTTCCCAGTAAGGATTTACCTAGATGTATATTCTAGAATTTAAATATTAATTTACCTATAGGTTTAGTTTCTAATCTCTGAAAAATAGTGGAGATCAAGTACATCTTCATAATAGAGGCTGAAATCCTCATTAGAGTGGTAATCTCAGGGAAGATGGCTTGAATCTCTTAGGTTTAGAATCTTAGGAGAGGGATTAAGAGTGGGGAATTATCTAAGCTCTAATGACACCAAAACCCATCAAAATGGCAAAAGCTTGAATGCCCTTTATAAAGAAATTGATTTGTAATGACTCAACCAATCGAACTTGATCGAAATAGGCCAAAGAACCCGTTGGACAGTTTTGGCCATATTCGATCAATTGAACTTGACCGTCGATCGGTCAATCAAGATTGATCAAGCTTTAATCAAGAGTCTATTGTTTTGAGCAGTTTGTTTTACAATAGCTTTAAACCTATTTTAACCAATTTTGTCATGTTTCAATTGAGCTCATAGGCTATATGATGATCAACTAAAGGTTTACCTATTAAAGGATAGATCATCTAGATGTTAGGTATTTTTGGGTCTATGATTAAGGTGACAAAGGTATCTCAATTTACATATTCTCTACTCTTTGATACATCATGTCCTCTTATGTCTTCAATCTTCAGCTTCCGAGGACTCAACCGATTCACTGACATATAAACTCATGTGATTAACAAATAGGTACATAAATAAGTGCACTTTCAATCTCTTCCTTTGTCAATTACATGACAAAAACCCAACATAAACCTTGTCATGGTCCATTCCAATGACAAAAAAAAAAAAAACACTAAAAATATTATATGTACAGGATTACAATGATTTATAAAAATAAATACTTGACTCAAGACATGTAACTATTGCTTCAATACTCTCCCTTACTCCTGCATATCCTTACAACAAAGAGACCTGCAATAAAGAAATTGTCTCTGTTTTTTTGGAATATTTTCTCTCCCTTTTTGTTAGCAATTGATAAAGAGTTAATCTAATAAATATACCAATAAAGCACAAAATTAAGAAAAGTTCAATACATAAAATATATACACAAACACAATCGATATGAGAGAATATAAAGGCGCATGTTAACATTTAAAACATGGAGTATGCAACAAATGGTCATTTAAAAGATATACCTATTAAGTAACAGTAACCAATGATAGTCTATCAGAAAATATATGATACTAAAAAAAATAACTTTAAAGGTAAACTATAAAAAAATAATTAGGTTAAAATTCTTGAATATGCCTATTTAGTACAAAATGAGGCTCAAATCCTCATATTTACCGATAAGGTTCACTTAAAGAGACTCAAATCTTCAGATTTTTCTATAAGCTCAATAATAAGGCTAAAATCTTTATATTTTCCTGTAAAATTCTCATACACCTTCTATGGTCACCTATCACTATTCACAACCCACTTGGGTGTGAATTTCCTATGACTCGAACTATGTTCGCGAGAGAATATTTCTTTTTTTAACGTATCTCTCTTAGGTGAGATCCTATTCGGATATCTATGTTCAGTATGAGATTTTTCAATGTTGTTCCTATTACAGTTGTTATTATCTAAATTTAACATTTTTTTTCATTTTTTCATTCGAAATGGCAACATGTTTTAACAACTTCCTTATATGATTAGTCATTTTAGGAGGGATTAGATACTACTTCTTATTTTTCGACGATCTTGTAGGAACTCTTTATTGCAAAGGCAACGTCTGATTTAGTGCGGTTCATAGCATACGCTAGACTACCAATGACTCTGGCATATTCAGTCTGAGATACTTTTTCACTTATATTCATTTTTAATTTTATGGTAGAGTCGAAAGGTGTACACATGGGTTTACAATTATAATTATTATATTTTCTAAAAATCTTCTTTATGTAATGAAATTAGGATAGTGATATACCATTCTCATTCTGAATTATTTTAATTCATAGAATTACATTAACATATTCAAAGTCTTTCATATCAAAATGAGAAGATAATAAATTTTTTTATATCATTGTTGATTTTTAAATTAAAACCAAAGATCAATATATTATCTACATATAAACATATCATAATTGCAAAATTCTCAAACACCTTTGAATAAAGGTATCTCTCTTCTTCGTTGAACATAAATCCACTAGTCATCATGACTTGATCGAATTTTTCATGCCATTAACTAGGGACTTATTTAAGTCCAAATAAATACTTTAAAAGCCTACATACTTTATTTTCTTGACCTAATTGAACAAACCATCCGTGTGTGTGTGTGTGTGTATTCTTCTAGTTCACCATGTAAAAAAGCAATTTTACATCCATTTAGTGAATCAAAAGATTATTGATTAAAATAATAAAATTAAAGTATTTTTTTTTATACACAAGAGAGTATGCATAAAAGTAATATACACATTCGTTTTGTCTAAAAAAAATTTACTACTAACACAACATTATATTTTTCGATTGGGCCATCGGCTTTGCTTTTTTTAGAAAAAAATATCAACTTACAACCTTAACAAAAAAAAAAAAAACCCCTCAGGAGATAGGTGTGTTAATTTCATGTGTTATTAGTCTTAATGGACTCTATTTCACTTGTGACCGCCTCTTTCCAAAAGATGGCATCATGTGAGGACATAGCTTCGTTGAATATTAAAGGGTCACCTTATAAATGAGATAAAAATACATGAAAGTTTAGACCATAGTCATTAGTCATCCTAAGCCATTTACTTCAATTAACTTCAGATTCAAACTTAGGTTTTTCTAAGTCTACATGATATAAGTTAAATTGTTCATTTATTCTAGAAAAGGAACCCCCCACTCAGATGACCCTCGCAATTTTTTAGTTTAGATAAGAAGAAGTTTTTATAAAATTTTGCATATCTAGATTCTATAATAATATTCTAATTTGAGTCTAAAAATCTATATGCCTTGTTATGAGATGCATAGCCTACAAATGTACCTAGAGTTTTTAGCTCTTAATTTAAGTCTTTTAGGATCTACAAGCCTAATATGAGCTAGACAATCCCACACTCTAAGATAACTAATATTCAATTTTCTACCTCGATACAATTCATTAAAAGAATTATCTCAAGTTTAGTTGTAAGTACTTTGTTTAGAATATAACAAATAAATAAAATAACTTATCTTTAGAAGGTGAAAAAGACCATAACTAAATAATATTGCATTTACTGTCTTAATCAAGGCTCTAATTTTATCTTATATTATTTTATTTTTCTAAGGAGAATAGGAAGCAGTAACTTTGTGAATAATTCAATTAGATTCAAAAAAATTATTAAGTTCTTTCGAAGTGTATTAACTACGTTTATCATTTTATAAAATCTTAACTTTTCTGTTTGACAGGTTTTAACTTCACTTTTGAAAACTATGAATTTAGAGAGTGTTTCGTCATTTAATCTTAACAAATATACATAAGCATATTTGTAATGATTGTCAATAAAGATAATAAAGTATTTATTGTAATAAACTATTTATTACTTCCTCTAGTAAGAGTTTCTTTAAGATGGCATATGTCGGAGTCCTAGTAACTCAGAAATCCTTCCTATATCAGGAAAAAGTTTTTTGATCACTTTATACCATAAATATAATTTACATTTCTTAAATTTATTGTTTCCTAAAGTAAAAATTATTTCACAAGCAACCATGTTTTTAATAGATTTAGCATTCACATAACATAATCTACCATACTAAAAAAGACATTGCACACCATGTAAACAAGAGAAGTTTTATTAATTTCTACATTCTTTTTAAACATGTCGCGTTCATGATTTGTGTAATCATTTCCAACAAAAGATCCATTTTTAGTTATACTAATTTGGTTAAACTCATAAACTTATTTCAAACCAGTCTCATTGAAAAGATAACCCTATATCAAATTTATACGGATGTCTTGTATGTAAAGAACATTGGCTAATGTGGTAATCTTTCCAAAAGTGGACATCATATCCACATTCTCATGTGCAACCACGTCTTCAGTGATTACGTTACTCATTTGAACTTTCCTACCGATTGTAACCTTTTCATGGGTTTTAAATCAACACCAATCAAAACACACATGTGCATTAGCACCTGTATCTATCCACCATCCATTATACGGTTCAAATCGAATCATATTTATTTTGTGACCATGGTCACTATTTTAGAGTCTTTGATCACATTTCCTTGATGCATTAGCACTTGGATTGATTTTTTCTTCTTACAATAATAACACTCTCTAACAAAATGATTGGATCTATTGCATATATAACACCTAATAGATTTGTTTTGATTTTCAAGCTTTTATCATTATTATTATTTAAAATATTTTAACTCATAATGGGCTAACTTATTGGGCAGGTTGATAGGTCTTACCTTTTTGGATCCAGATAAAAAATTAGGCTAGTTGGGTTTGGAGTCCTACTCATCCATCGGTACCAACTAAATTTGGATCACTTGGGTCTTGGTTGGGTCCAGATAGTTTTAATAGTAAAAATATATATTGAATATACAATTATTACTTAATAAAAGAAACAAGGTTTACTAAGCCACCCGTATGTAATAGAGCCAGTGTACACAACATGTATGTCAAAGTGGCACGTGTATACAATCTAATCCATCCATCATCTTCATGGTACTGATTTGGATCTAGTTCTTGAAGACCTAGACCAAGGTCCATCGGGCTCAAGTGACTGTTGGATTGTTGGATCCAAGTTTAGAGTTGGGTTTGAGACAAATAAGAGTGTTTATATGGTTGTTCCCATCCAATGGATGGATTAGAGCACACACGTGCCACTTTGAAATATGCAGGATGTAAAGGGCCTTTTATATCTAGCTGGCTTTGGAAGTCTCACTTCTTTTACAAGAATAATCAAATGCATATTAAATACATAAAAATTTATAATTACAATTACAAATTTCTGAACGCAACATAGACTTGATCAGACCCACTTGGACCCAGCGTTAACCAAGGCCCATCAAACATTCAGAGGTCTAATGTTATCTAATGTAACACATAACTGTATTTTAAATTTCGTATGGGGTACCACACCAAGATAAATAGATTACCCTGAAATCAAGACATTCCAAAACTCGTGTGTGATAAAATGGAAATTTAGAGGTTTTAGTCATGATTGGTGTTGGGTTTGACTTAAATTTACGATCCATGACAAGAATGTGATGACCCGTTGGACGCGTTGGATCTGATGTATATAGTACGCATGTATCTTAAGTAGTTCTAATAATGCAAGCAACGATGTATATCATAATGATCAACTGTCCATAAAAGCCTGCTTGATCAGTCAGCCAATATACGTGTAAGATCAAAGGTGTCATCAAACATCCACACCCTTTATAAATCCAAAAATACTACTTACTCCACGTGAAAATGCTACAAATTACAGCATCTTCCACATCGTATCAGGAATCGTTAGGGCACATATCAGGGAGGTCATGGTCCAACGAGGAAAATGGACAGTTGCCAATGACCCCCAGCTTTCACCACCAAGCATTATTCACTTCACAAGACCAACCTAGCATCTTGTACAGATCTCTCACACATTTTCCACACCCAATTCTCTTGTTTAAGGTAAGGTAATCATCATTTACACATTCCTGCATACAAGAAAGTCCTTTTAAACATTATTTGGATCACATAGCAATGGAAACAAGATATTAAATCAGTGCATCCGGAAACATATTGGTATTTTGCCCATAAAAGCTACAGTTGTAAATGTCCTGCTAACAAATGAGGCAGTTGTGCCCACCAGAGACAACATGCAATTCATTAATGTGCATGTAACATCCAATCACACAAAATGGTCAAGGCAAAGGCAGATCTCTGCCACTCCTGGCAGCTCACAACAGAGGCAATTGTATATTTGAACATACTCCAAAACCCATCTGCATTGAGAGAGGACACATGCAGAGACCATCTTCCTTCTCTCACACACATGAACCCAGCAGACACTAGCATAAAGGGTACGGATCCAAGCTTGAACTCTGGCGTTTCAACAGATTACAACTGCAACTACAATCCTCATTAAAAAAATATATAAAATTGTAAAATATGTACACAAACCCAGCAAAAGAAAAGGACGTGTTCCTTATAAGAGCACAAGACTAACAATATTTCAACAACTCTCACCAAGGCCGTTCTGGTCAGCACTTTCGCATTTTGAACACAAATTTCTACATGATACCCATCAATGTTTAGTGGTGGGACCCAGCCATTGAGTCATCGGTGGCCCACCGAATTCAACTAGCATTGGGACCCAAATTCAAGCCTGTCAATGTTAACTAGCACGCATCAAAGCACTAGTATACATTTTTCTTATTCACAATATTTCCTTCTCTCCATCAATCCAATTTACAGTCAATATGCCATTTTGGTTGTTACGTGTTTCCTACAAAAGAAAATTAATAATAATATTAAGGCCAGGCCCAAGGGCCACTGTTTTTATCAAAAAGACTTTGCTGCCTAAAATCCTAAGGAAAATGAAATCACAATTGAATATATGGTTTATTATGTGCATTCAAGTTCCAATGGGATCTTGTATTATGTATGTAAAAAGGATCCAGACCACTTGTCAATCCAATTGGGCCAGCCATTGGGATCATGCCTACAACAATCCTAAACCACTTGATTCGAGGACAACGGCCAGCTCCCAATCAAACACTACTTACTTTCCTAACAATCCTTGAGCCACAGCACAACTGTAGTGGATCCCACTGACTAGGGGTCCATATCTTGCACATCTCTTGCATGTACCCATTAGAACTTGCACACCATTTGTAATACAGTGAGAATCATAAGATATAAATCGTACTCTAATCTAAAGAATAGAAATTACATACCACTGTGATCAAAGAAGTAGGTGTGGTGGTTAGGTTGGACTCTAACCCAATTGATTCAACCCGAGTTCAGGTCAAGTTGGGTCTGGTTGTTAAGGTCTAATCTTGATTTTACTTCTTATTTCAAGATTTATGGTGGTTTGAAAGGGCTTTTTTCCTTAAAATATGATTTGCTTGGAATCATTTCATTTCTTTTTGTAATCTTTTGTTTCTTTGTTTTCTTGTTGCAATGGAAGGAAGAAATAGGAAGAGAACCACTCGTGGTCCCTCTTCATCCCGTTCCACACCCATTATCGCGCGTCACCTTCGGTCTCCTGAAGAGGATCTCGAGTATGTGCGAAATTTTCGTCTTAGAAATGTTATTATTGAGCGTGTTGTCATCGTTAATCATCTTAGAAATCGGTCTCCTGAAGAGGATCTCTCTCCTTCAAGCAGTAGGTTGGGAAAACATACTATCTTAGGGTAGTCCTGCATACCAATCCATTGTGCAGGCCATGTACGCTTGCATTACTGATTTCTCTCTAAAAGATTTAACATTTACTGTGTCAACTAGAGAAGGTCCAATTGAGGTAGACCATCATTTAATTTTAGCAATCATGAATATATCAATTGTTGATGATGGCATACCCATATCTACTTTGTAATCTAGACCTTCTGAAAATTTTAAACAATTACTTATGAGAGTTCTCTGTAACAAGAATGCGGAATGGAATGGCTGTACTGCGCTCAATTCCAAATATATGTTGCCCAGATATAGGGTCTTGCATTGGATTTTTATTTCGAATATCTATCCTCGCTCGGGTAATAAACTGAGCTGACCTCTTTTATGGCCTGCATTATACATTTAGTTGTATCTAGCATCCATATCTATCTTCCTTCTCTCATCTGTCATCATATTATTCAGTTTCATCTCTATTCTAGTTATAGCGATATTCCATTCTCTTATCTTATGACTGCCTTAGCTAATCATGTTTTGATAGCTATGCCTGTTGGAGAAGGTTCTATTAATCTCCTTCCATTTAACAATTCTAATATCAACAAAGATAAACCTGGATTTGGCACCTTGTCAAGTTGATGGGAATGCTGGAGGAGATGAAGAAGCTGAAGAAGTTGATGTTTTACCTCAAGAAGACGTTAATATGGATGATTTATTTGATAAACTTGAATCAGATTCTGAGGCTAACCCTGATTATCAGCCTTTTGATTTCGATGCGAGGTTGCGCAATCTTAATGAACAGGTGGCTCAAATTCGTGTAACACAGAATTCTCAATTTGATTATATGCGCAAATACATGAGGCGCATTAATAAGGGTTTACATCAAATTGATCTATCTATTCCTGCTCCCTCTTCAGGATTTGATTAGTTTCATTTTGATTTGATGGTATTTGTAATAACTTTATTCTCACTCTTTTCTCTATGACTGCTTAGATAATTATGTTCAAACTCTTATATATTCAGTTCAGATATTCTGTTTATTTAATTTGGATAAGTAGTTATTAATTCTACATGGTCTCTTCTTCTCTTCATTTATCCTTATTCGCTTCCTTTGTCATGTTGTGACAAAAAGGGGGAGACATTGTAATATTTAATGATATGTGGATATGATATGATGAAATGAGGCTAATATTTTTTTCTGCAGAGAGTAGTGGATTAAGGGGGAAAGTTGATTATTGTGCATGATATCTATTATGGATCATATCATACATGTGTATGCATGTTTGCGCAATGTGTTGTTTGAATATCTATTGAATATTGTAATTTTGGTTCTATCACAAATTTGACAAAGGGGGAGATTGAAAGTGCTATGTTGATAAACCCTAAGTATTGTCAAATTTTGATGTGACAAACCAATTCAAGTTTATATCTTGATTTATATCAAGTTTGTGCATCTGTTCACATTAAATCTTTGACATTTGTTTTGTTCGTACTAAATCTATCTTGCCGATATCTATGACGAACTTATCGAGATTTTCAAACTGGAAGAAAGTGAAGACTTTTATATATTGAGTGAAGACAGTTTTCAAGAACATTGTGGTTCAAGATCTGGAACTAGAAAAGTCCAAGAACTCAATACCTAGTTGAAGATTATGATTGATATGTCGAGTTCAAGCTTTAAAGATCGCAAGAATTAAATTTACTGAAATGATCGATAGATTAAGTGTTCATATGTTCTATCTCACAAGTAAGGTATGATTGACCTAGATTGACCTTAGATCATTTCGTACTTTCGGTCGGTCATTTTGGTCATTTTATAAGTGTAAAATTTTGTTCTTTAGACTAGCCCTAGCACTGGCTCGACCAGTCCTAGTATTTCCTCGACCAGTCCAGGATTTGTTATGAATTTTTAAAAATTTTCTATTGGTCTACGACCAGTCCTGGAAACTGCTCGACCAGTCATGTGAATAATGCTCGACCAGTCGTGCAATGCTCGACTCGTTTTCCAATAAGTAATCTGGACTCACATGACCAATGATGTGGTTTCCACGACCAGTCGAGCAGGCCACTTGACCAGTCATAGGACCTACAAGGCCAGTCATGCAGCTGAAAAATCTTATCGCGCCAGAATTTTTAAAAATCTGTTTGGATAATGCCAGTCATAACTAAACAAAGGTCAGTCGTACGAACTGATTTTTCACCTATAAATAGTGCTCAAATTTCAAAGTTTTTTATTTAATTCTTATCATTCTTAAGCAATCACTCTGAGATAATTTTGAGTACATTCTAGGGTATTTTGTGCATATTTAAGATTCTTTAAAGTAACTCTTGTATTTTGATTTTGATTCTCTATTCTATTCTCATTTTGAAAAGGGATATTTGATTTACCCTTCCTTGAGATCAAAATCAATACAAAGCCCTTGCTGATTTAATTAACAATCATCTAGATTTAGAACTCTATACACTTGTAAGACTGAACGTTGAACATATACGTCGTCATCAAGTTGGTTTTACCGGGCTGCTTCAGAATCGTCATACAGATAAGTTTTTGCTTTTTCTGTATTCAATTCATTTCTAGTTTGTGAGATTGTTCCAGAAAATTTCTATTTTGGTTTTGTCTAAGGTGATCCAAAAAATCTCAGAGCAAGTAGTTTTTTGAATTGTGTAAAGCCCATCTAAAGATACAATTGTAAAGGTTTTAGGTGAACCTTGAAAAACCTATTTTGATTAGTGAACGTTAATATCCCGAGAGAGTGAATATTAGGAGTGGAGTAATTGTGTGGCTGTTTATTAACAGTTGGTATACACACAAGCGAACCACTATAGTTCTCTATGTCTGGTGGATGTGTGATTTATTTCTTTATCTTTTATGGTTTAAGATTGTGGGATATATTTGTGGATATGAATGTTGTAATCTTTATATTTCAGCATTGTATGGTGAATGTTGTAATAGATTAGTTTCTATTTTTTTCATATCCTCTTGAGTTTAATTTTTTGATACTCAACCATGTTCTAGTAAGGTTGTCCTGCCATAAACCATTGGTTTTTAGTGTTAGGTTGTCCTTAGAACCAAAAGTTTGTATCAACCTCTCAATACTTATTTTTTGAGGTTGTTATTTCCTTTTGTTATTTGCATTCTTTTTGGCTATCTGTTGTTTATATTCCACTTATTAATTTTTGTTTGGCATAGTCCTATTCACCCTCCCCCCTAGGACACATTGCTCGGCCTTTTCATACCTTCCCTGAAAAACAGATCAAATGCAACGAGTTTTGCGTTTCTTCGCTACGCAGAACAGAGGTGCGCGGATCTGTGTTGCGAAACCAACCGACAGAGCACATCCGAAGGCTGATTTCGGTGGTCCACAAGCTCCCTGTGACCCATCTGAGCCGTCTACGAACATCAGATCAGAGAAAAACCCCCCGACCAAAAATCTGTCATGATTGCTCGAGCCACTTCTTGGATTAAACAAGAAATCCACTACCTCTAGTTTTTAATGGTTTGTTGTGACTGAAATTACAATAGATCTGTGATGGCTTTGAGTATTTCTTTTTCATTATTTTGATTGTGAAGTTAGGAAGCCCTATTGTTCACCATTGCCCCTTAGACATGGTTGGATGATGGAATCATTTTTAACATTCATACATCTTCCTGATTGGTTTTGTGATGGAATCATCTCTAATTCTTATACATTTCATCTCTTTGAAAAATAGATCGAATGAAGTTTAGATTGAGCTTTAGTGATATATCTTCCAACTGGATGAAGATGGGACCCGAAGTCCAGTTGAGTTAATGAATCAAGCGTAGATCTCCCTGATCTTTACAAGTGGATCCTCTGAATCCCTAGTTTCCTACCTTTGAATTCTATAAGTTCTAGATAAATAGTTTACAATTATTTCCTCAGATTCCTCTGATTTAGATTACATCTTCATCTAATTTTATTTTTAGTTACTTTTAGATTACGTACAAGGTTCAGTCCATGTAGATTGGATCTCGGTCTCACCGAGATTATTACTACATCACAACCCTATACTTGGGGTGTGAACATGCATGAAAGTGATATACACCTTCGTTTTGTATTAAAAAAATTACTACTAGCACAACCTTATATTTTTCGATTGAGCTATCAACTTTGCTTTTCTTTTTAAATATCCACTTATAACCTTTAAAAAAAAAAAACCCTCAGGAGGTAGCTGTACTAATTTCATGTGTTATTAGTCCTAATGGACTCTATTTCACTCGCGACCACCTCTTTCCAAAAAATGGCATCATGTGAGGACATAGCTTCATTGAATATTAAAGAGTCACCTTATAAATGAGCTAAAAGTACATGAAAGTTTCGACCATAGTCCTTGGCCATCCTAAGCCATTTACTTCAGTTAACTTCAAATTCAGACTTAGGTTTTTCTAAGTCTACATGATATAAGTTAAATTGTTCATTTATTCTAGAAAAGGAACCCCCCACTCAGATGACCCTTACAATTTTTTTGTTTAGATAAGAAGATGTTTTTATAAAATTCCGCATGTCTAGATTTTATAATAATATTTTAATTTGGGTCTAAAAATCTATATGCCTTACTATGAGATGCATACCCTACAAATATACCCAGAGTTTTTAGCTCCTAATTTAAGTCTTTTAGGATTTACAAGCCTAATATGAGCTAGACAATCTCACACTCTAAGATAACTAATATTCAATTTTCTACCTTGATGCAATTCATATATATATATATATATATATATATATATATATATATATATATATATATATATATATATATATATATATATATATATATATATATATATATTCAAGTTTGGGTGCGATGGATCTCCTAGTCTGATGCTTATAAGCAATCCATGCCACTGTGAATGATCAAAGGCCCAATTTAATAATATTGTATTTACTATGTTAATCAGGGCTCTAATTTTATCTTATATTATTTTATTTTGCCAATGAGAATAGGAAGCAGTAACTTTGTGAATAATTCAATTAGATTCAAAAAAATTATTAAGGTCTTTCGAAGTGTATTCACTACGTCTATCATTTTATAAAATCTTGATTTTTCTATTTAACAGGTTTTAACTTCATTTTTGAAAACTATGAATTTAGAAAGTGTTTCATTCTTTAATCTTAATAGATATACATATGCATATTTGGAATGATTGTCAATAAAAGTAATAAAGTATTTATTACTTCCTCTAATAAGAGATTCTTTAAAATGGCATATGTCGAACTCCTAGTAACTCAAAAATCCTTCCTATATCAGGAAAGGGTTCTCTGATCACTTTAGACCATGAACATAATTTATACTTCTTAAATTTATTGTTTCCTAAAGTAAAAATTATTTCACAAGCAACCATGTTTTTAATGGATTTAACATTCACATAACGTAATCTACCATACTAAAAAAGACATTGCACACCATGTAAACAAGAAAAGTTTTATTCATTTCTACCTTCTTTTTAAACATGTCGTTTTTATAATTTGTGTAGTCATTTCCAACAAAAGATCCATTCTTAGTTATACTAATTTGGTTAAAATCATAAACTTATTTCAAACCAGTCTCGTTTAAGAGATAACCCTAGATCAAATTTATATAGATGTCTTGCATGTAAAGAACATTGGCTAATGTGATAATCTTTCCTAAAGTGGACATCAGATCCACATTCTCATGTCCAACCATGTCTGTAGTGATTGCGTTACTCATTTGAACTTTCCTACCGTTTGTAACCTTTTCGTGGGTTTTAAATAAGCACATTAACACCTGTATCTATCCACTATCCATTATGCAGTTCAAATTGAGTCATGTTTATTTTGTGACCACATTCACTATTTTAAACTCTTCGATCATATTTGCTTAATGCATTAGCACTTGGATTGATTTTTTCTTCTTACGATAATAACACTCTCTAACAAAATGATTGAATTTATTGTATATATAACACCTAATAGATTTGTTTTGATTGTCAAACTTTTATTATTATTATTATTATTTAAAATATTTTAACACATAATGGACTAACTTATTGGACAGGTTAATAGGTCTTACCTTTTTTGACCCGGTTAAAAAATTAGGCCAGCTGGGTTTGGAGTCCTACTCATCCATCGTGCTAACTAAATTCAGGTCACATGGGTCTTGGTTGGGTCCAAATAGTTTTAATAGGAAAATTATATATTGAATATGCAACTATTACTTAATAAAAGAAACAAGGTCTACTAAGCCACCCATATGTAATAGAGCCAGTGTACACAACATGTATGTCAAAGTGGCACGTGTACACAATCTAATCTATCCATCATCTTAATGGTACAGATTTGGATCTAGTTTTTGAAGACCTAGACGAAAGTCTCATTTCTTTTGCAAGAATAATCAAATGCATTTTTATTTTATTTTTTAATTAGCTGGTTAGCACACCCTTGGTTTTTTTTTTTTTTTTCCCCCCACTGTCAGTTGACACTTCACTGTTAGCAACCCCCACTAGGGATCGATACCAAGACCTCAGTGTGAAACGAGGTATCTTTCACTTGGTCTACCACTTGAGCTATGGATTAGGGTGTAATACAGGGTTTAATACTCAAATGCATATTAAATACATAAAAAATTTACAATTACAATTACAAATTCCTAAACGCAACATAGACTTGATCAAACCCACCTGAACCCAGCATTAACAGGGGCCCATCAAACATTCAGAGGTCTAATGTTATCCAATGTAACACACCAAGATAAATGTATTTTAAATTTCATACACCAACATAAATGGATAACCCTGAAATCAAGACATTCCAAAACTCTGTGTGACAAAATGGAAATTTAGAGGTTTTAGGCATGATTGGTGTTGGGTTTGACTTAAATTTAGAATCCATGACAAGAATGTGATGACCCGTTAGACACAGTCGATCTTATGTAATCTTATGTATATAGTACGCATGTATCCTAAGTAGTGCTACTAATGCAAGCAACGGTGTAGATCATAATGATCAACCGTCTGTTACGCCTGCTTGATTAGTACGCATGTATCCTATGTAGTGCTGCTAATGCAAGCAACGGTGTAGATCATAATGATCAACTGTCCGTAAACACCTACTTGATTAGTCGGCCAATATACGCGTAAGATCAAAAGCCCCATCAAACATCCACACCCTTTGCAAATCCCAAAATACTACTTACTCCACACAAAAATGCTACAAATTACAGCATCTTCCACACATCGTATTAGGAATTGTGTTAGGGCACATATCAGGGAGGTCATGGTCCAACGAGGGAAATGGACGGTTGCCAATGACCACCAGCTTTCACCACCAAGCATCATTCACTTCACAAGAACCACCTAGCATATTGTCCAGATCTCCCACACATTTTCCACACCCAATTCTGTTGTTCAAGGTAAGGTAATCATCATTAACACATTCCTGTATACAAGAAAGTATGTTTAAACATTATTTGGATCACATAGCAATGGAAACAAGACATTAAATCAGTGCATCCGGAAACATACTAGTATTTTGCCCATGAAAGCAACGCGGTTGTAAATGTCCTGCTAACAAATGAGGCGGCTGTGCCCACCAGAGACAACATGCAATTCATTTATGTGCGTGTAACATCCAATCACACAAAATGGTCAAAGGCAAAGGCAGATCTCTGGCACTCCTGGCAGTTCACAACAGAGGCAACTGTATATTTGAACATACACCAAAACCCATCAGCAATAAGAGAGGACACATGCGAAGACCATCTTCCTTCTCTCACACACATGAACCCAGCAGACACTAGCATAACGAGTACGGATCCAAGCTTGAACTCTCGCATTACAACGAATTACAACTGCAACTATGATCCTCACCAAAAAAAAATATAAAACAGTAAAATATGTACACAAACACAGCAAAAGAAAAGCACGTGTTCCTTAGAAGAGCACAAGACTAACAATACTTCAACAATTCTCACCAAGGCCATTCTGGTCAGCACTTTCGCATTTTGAACCTAAATTTCTACATGATACCCATCAATGTTAAGTGGTGGGACCCAGCCACTGAGTCATCGGTGGCCCACCGAATTCAACTAGTATTGGGACCCAAATTCAAGCCTGTCAATGTTAACTAGCACGCATCAAAACACTAGTGTACATTCTTATTCACAATATTTCCTTCTCTCCATCAATCCAATTTACAGTGGATATGCCATTTTGGCCGTTGCATGTGCCTGCAAAAGAAAAAAATAATAATAATATTAAGGCCAGGCCCAAGGGCCACTGGTTTTTATCAAAAAGACTTTGCTGCCTAAAATCCTAAGGTAAATGCAATCACAATTGAATATACGGCTTATTATGTGCATTTAAGTTCCAATGGAATCTTGTGTTATGTATGTAAAAAGGATCCAGACCACTTGTCAATCCAATTGGGCCAGCCATTGGGATCATGCCTCCAACAATCCTAAACCACTTAGATTCGAGGACAACAGTCAGCTCCCAATTGAACACTTACTTTCCTAACAATCCCTGGGCCACAGCACAACTATAGTCGATCCCACTGACAAGGGGTCCATATCTTGCACATCTCTCACATGTACCCATGAGAACTTGCACACGATTTGTAATACAGTGAGAATCATAATATATAAATCGTGCTCTAATCTAGAGAACAGAAATTACATACCACTGTGATCAAAGAAGCAGGTGTCGTGGTTAGGTTGAACTCTAACCCAATTGATTCAACCCTAGTTCAGGTCAGGTTGGGTCTGGTTGTCAAGGTCCTCAGGTTTGGGTTTGGCTCAGCTTGAAAAACGGCAACCCGATTTGAATTTTGGGTTGGGTTAGGTTGGGTTGGGAATAATGAATAATCACATGTATTTAGATGGGGTTGAGGTTGGCTCAGGTTGGGTTGGGTCAAGTTAGGTCGGGTCTAGAGGACTTCAAGTTGGGTTCAGATTGGGCACCTTGGGTTGGGTCCTCTTGAGGTCAGGTTGGGCTTGGGTGCCCTCAACCCAACCCAACTCGCTTGAGTTGCATCCATAGTGGTGATGTCAATCAATGGTGCCAGAGTTTAGTTCCATGTATGAAATTGGAAAGAAAAATAACAAGCATGGGGAGAGTGAATATACCATTGCGGGCGGGAGGATTTAACCCTGAGGAGGAGATCCTGGTTCAGAACCACAGACTGATGCAGCAAAGGAGATGGTATCCTCCTTTGATAGTGCGACGAAATTTAGCGGTGCAGTCGACAATCTTCTTGTTTCCCTGAAGTATCCGTTATGACGTCCTGAATAGGACCGTGGAGTCAGAAGCTCTGGTGTGGCACTGCCAATAGAAACTCGCCGAGGCATGGGAGTCATTGACCCATTTCCATTCGCACGTATCCCATTTGCCTTCTTGAAACTGTTGCTCCTTTTCGGGCTCGGCTTGGACCCATACATGGCTTCCTTCTCTGTAAGGAGCAGATCCTGTAACTTCTTCTGGTCCTGCCAAAAACAGGAAGACATATAAATCACTTGATAGCAATAGTCAATGATAGACATTGCTATTTGCCAAGCCAACCATTACCCGGAATCGTCTCTTCTCCTCTTCTCTCTGCTGTCTGGTGATTTTGTACTCCTCCAAAATTGCTACCAAACGGACCTGCAAATAACAGCAGTCCACCGGCTCAAAAATCACTCACCACTTAAAAGCAGCAGATGCCTACTTTTGGAGGACTTAAAAACAGAAGAAGAAGAAGCTGTGAAGGATTACCCAGAAACACCAACTCACCCCATCATATAGGAACGGCGTATTCCTTTCGTCTTCCCAGGCAAATGTTTTGCTCATCAGATTGTCTACAATACCTGGAAAGACCGCCCCCAGTCAAACCATTAGGAACCTGAGTAAATAAAATGAAAAAAAAAAAATTTGTAGGCACAGAAGCACCCAAGGAACATGGTGTTTTTTAGGAAATAAGAAAAATACCAGGAATCTTGTTTACAGTCACTCGAGCTCGTTCTGCACGTTTTAGATTTATGTGGGCGCCTCTTCCTGCACTATAGCGGTTCTCATCCTGCATCCCAGCGGGGCAACTTAGAAAATATTGATTTGTAACAGGCAATTAAAGCCTTCTATCTATGTCCACATTATATTTGACAAAAAATGCCTCACATCAACAACATCACAACTTCCCGGCAGCTTGTTCCCCATTTGATGTGTGCAAATAAGGTGAAAAAGATATAGATGGAGCTTGGCTGAGTCCACAAGCAGCCACAAGACTGCCCACAAGTGCCAACCTGTGGAGCAGCTGAAAAGTGCATCAGGTGGTCCCCACTATGTAGATGACCTAGCAAAGAAACGGCTAAACAGTTGCCAAACATGCACGACAGCAATGTTCTTTTTTCTTTTTCTTTTCTTTTTTTTTTTTGTCCTTTCACGGTAACAATGAGTGGCTTAAAAAAAAAATTCCCCAGCAATCCACATTCAGCGCACACATGTTGCCTGCCTGATAATGTACCCTCCTGATTTTTGGGCCAGGTCATCTACACACCTGGTGACCACTCGGATAATTGCACACACAGTTGCAGCATGTGGGCTTACCAAAACTCATTCAGACCAGCTTACTTGGTTATATTCTTCAAGCCAACTTTCTTCTTCACGAGCAGCAAGCCATTTGTCTATCCTGTCCATAATTTCTTTCCTGCTCATAGATTCTTCTTTAGCTTTCATTATCTGTGCCTCCATGTTTGCCAGCAGTTCAGAAGCGTCGACAATACCTGAATGAGAACCAGAACCTGGTCAGATAATAGTGCAAGAATCCACTGCATGTTGCCACTGCATGGAGGACAAGAATTATATAATAATGCAAGAATCCATTGCATGTTGCCACTGCGTGGAGGAAAAGAATTATACCAGAATCGATTAACGCGCATGACTTCTCAGGAGCTGTGCTCATATCTGGTTCTATGTGTGCTCTCCGACATATTTCCTCCAACTCTGACCTTTTCTTCAGAACCAACTCTTTCATTCTACCGGCTTTCAGTTTAGTCAGTCTTTCGACCTCTGCAGCTGCCTGTCCGTGGAACACATGGAGATCTCAGGTATCATTTAAATGAGTGCCCCTTGCAGACACATGTGCAAGCGCCAGATAAAAGGCAGACCGTACACTGAATATTCTGTAGTCAAAAGATCTAGTCAGTCCATCCATCAGGTGGACCACACATGTACTTTGAATGTTTATGAGTCTCATTTTCTATCCTCTTTTTTTCAAACACTACAGGCCACCTGACAATCAGAAAAGCCTGATTTCTTTCGACAAGTACACATCCATCACCAGGATTGCCAGATGATCTGTCCAGATCACACGCACATGTAAAACTTCTCTGGCACTTGACACGTGCTAGTTTGCAACAGGCTCCTTTCTGTTCATGCCAATGAGCACCCATATGCAGTATTCCTTTTCCTAAAAGGCTAACAATATTGGCATAGAGCCAATATTAGCCAGCTCTAAAACCAGTAAGCATTGGTAAATATAAGTGAAACAAAAAACTTATTGATTCTATAGGTGTGAATTCCAACCAATTTGATCTCGTGTCAGTGATAACAAGACACACATCCAAAAAAAGACTGATAAGATACACATTGGCTGATATTCCAATACTTTTCAAAAGAAGCTATAGTGGGAACCAACTGTCAAACCTGCTCAATTATCTCTAGCGAAAGAACTCCAGATGCTGTAACTTCTTGCTCTGACGTACCAAGGATGCAAGTAACCCTTCTAAACCGGTTCTTCTCTTCTTCAGATGCATCCAACAGGTTCCACAGCTCAAAAAGAGATGCCACGATATCTTTCAGCTGCAGTTCCAAACAGAGATGTAACTACATGTGCAAAACCTAAACAAAGACAAATGATCGTAACCAAAACAAAGACAGATATTATTGTAACCCTTACCTTCTGAACACGGTCTTTCTTCTCCATTTTTAACTTTAGAATGGTTTGAGCTAGACCATCCAATGTATCATTACTGATGTTTGTGGACTGCCCTGGACCTGTCTCACGCAAACTAGGATGCACCTCGCTCACAGTCTTCCCAAAATCCAGGCCAAGCACACCACATAGACAATGCACTTCATTCACATATTCCAGAACCTTATGAAGGCGGTCAGACTGTAAAGAGTGGAGACCAATGTCAGGGTGAGGGAGTTAAGGACAATGCACATATGCATAGATGCATTCACACGTGCATGAGTGAACATGTGCAGCCGAGCACATGCACTTACTTCTGCAATCATATATGTGTTCATCCATGCATCATAACTGAATGTGTGTGCAGTTTGCGCTGCAAGTGCTTACATGCATACATGTAAAATTTTCTTCTTCATGCTTTTGCAAGTATGATGCTCCAAAATAGACTGAATAAAACGAAATTGGTACCAAGTTGAATTACAAAATAGCACTAACTTTGACAATAATTTGTTAGCTATGGAAATTGGCCAAAAGGTTGCATGTTTTAGGCAATGGACGTGCACAGACCAGTGAAAAGATTGTATGAAATATGTTTTGATAGTATTCTCCTCCTCCTCATGCCTCCTTGTGTGGCTATGGAAATTGGCCAAAAGGTTGCATGTTTTAGGTAATAGATGTGCATGGCCCAGTGAAAAGATTGCATGAAATAAGTTTTGATAGTATTATTCTCGCCCTCATGCCTCCTTGTGTGTGTGTGTCCCCATCATCAAACAGAGGACGTAGTAACAATTTCAATCATTCATGTTTTCTATTATCTAAATTTAATTTATTCTTCGAGAGCTGATATGGGATTAGTTACAATCCAAGTGGTCAAGCAGGTAAATTGAGAGATACATGGTAGAAAAGTCATCAGTAATACAGGCAATTACTGTGGCAATAGACAATAACCAAAAGAATAGCTGAAAGAAAGCATTGATAACCACGCCTACCTTCTCCTTTTGCAGGGTACGAAGATGTGTCTGAAACTCATTAAGCTTTCTCAATGATAAGTCATGTTCATCCACATTAAAGTGATTGGCAACAACATCATTTGAATGGAAGTAACCAGAAATATCTCCATTGATCTTTTCAATCTGTGTTTTTATTTCTGCAAATTGTTTGATGCGCTCCTCTCTCTTTATTCTCAGATCTTCTACCAATGGAGCAACTGACGCAAGTTGTTCTTTCAGGGATGCCAACCTTTTCTCTGTCTGAAAATGTAAACCCACAGAAAAATATATATATATTTGAGCTGCAGCGAGACCAATGGTTCATGATAAACTATTCAAGTCCAAGCATAATGATTCAGATGGATGCAAAGGACACAAGAGCTGATGACTAGAAGTGCATTCCAAAATATTCCATGCTGGAAACATGATGAATCATAGAAATGATCAAATAAAAGGAATGTCTGGTAGTTACCACATGATGAGTCTAACAGCCATTAGCTGAGGCCATGTTCGTGTACCATAATTCCATGCTAAACAATGGAAATGGAAAAGAGTTTTCCTTTGATGTGACAATTTCACTGGTTTGGATAGCCAAGAACGGGATAGTTTTCCAAGGCAATCATTACAATGCTTCATAATTTGGATGCTTGGTGCAAGAAACTAGGTGATAATTGTGAGTGTAATATGAGAACTCTAAAATGGGAATCCATGTTTCCATAGTGCTTGTGTTAAACCTATTAACAGCAGTAGAAACTGGCCAATTCATGGGAATACCATGAGGACATGTTTCTCAACCGATTAGCAGCGGTTAAGAAATTGCAGCCTTCCAACTAGGAACTGGCCAATTCATGGGAATACCATGAGGACATGTTTCATTACATGGATTCCATTTGGATTCTGTGGGCAACATAATGATCACACAATGATCATTTCCATGGTCACTAGAGATAATAAGATTCCAGAAATGGGGTGCCTGTTTGGATAACAATGGGAATCCACAAATTCACTAGATGACAGTAATCCTGTTTCTTGTGCCAGAGAATTCTGACTGTGGATAAAAGTAATGATTACTGTGGAATCCATGAAGCCAAACAGGCCAACCATCTTATCAGTGGAAAATGATTCCCATTTCCACAAGTACTCCATGTATCCCAACAAAACCTGAATTTATAAAGGTTGTACCTGTGAACCAACCACCTAATGGCAGACATGCCAATTAGAGATAGATAAAAAACTGGGCACAAAACCATGAAAGCACTTACTAATCAAACTCATTTTTTATACACGTGCCAAAAGAAAACCTTTTTGGTTGATTAACGAAAGTGCTAAATAAACCGAAAAATACTTGCAATATAATTTGCAAATGAAGAGTTTTGAGTTATCCTTGTCTTATCATCAACTATTCACAATTCCATTGTAATCAAAACCATGCAACAAGAATTATCTATTTCTTAAAAACAGAATGAGCCAAAGGATGAAAATTCATCAGATTTTCAATGGGACTGATCTCGCTCAATCTAATGGGTAATTGAAATGACCTGGTATGTCCTTACTCTAGCAATAAGAGATAAACCAAACATTGGATGGCAAATATTTTCACGCCAAATAAGAAATAAATGGATGACACACATCTTTTTGGACCTAAAGAGAGCTCACCTGGGAATGAAGATTAAGCTCTCCAAGGGAGGCCACGAGTGCTGCAAGCTCTGCCTCTTTGACTGCAACAGACTGATGGAGCCTTGCTTTGGCATTGCTCGCTTCGTCAACCTTCCTCCTATAAACTTCCAAGCATTCCTTCTCTAGCTCTAACAGCATACGGTCCTTGTCTGCTTCACTCTCACCAATCTCGGTCCATATGTGCTGCTCTCACAACAACAAACATAACCAGCGTTGAGAAAATTCTAAATTTGTTATTGTTTCTTTATAAAGATGCATCTGGCAGTAGAAAAGGCACACTTGTAACGCATTGCCCCAAGTCCTCTTCAATACACTACAAATATAGAAAAAGAAAATAAAGGGACTTTCTTCTTGAACCCATCGAGAAAAAGAACTCAGATTTCCATGTTGACATTTGGAGTGGGGAGTAATGGAACACTGGCTTTGGAGAACCCATCATCGAAGAAAGAAAAGTGAAGCATTGACCAAGTTCAACGATTTTTCTCCTTTTAAAGGAGAAATCTTTCCAAGCAACAAAAAATCCATCTATTTTGAAATCTGTTTTCGAAAGCATCAAAAAACTGAAAAGAAAAAGAAGATGCAAATGCTCCAGAAATATGCCTTTTTTTAAAGATACTCCAGAAATATGTCTTTGACACTCCAATATTGTCTCTTTATAAAAAAAAAAAAAAATCAAATCCTTAAAATGAAAAGACAAAAAACAAACTCTCTTGTGAAACCCCAACACAGAAAAGCAAATTCCCACAAGAGAAGCATGAAAAGCAGGGTGAGGTATCAACCCCGAATCCAAAAATAACTAAAAACTACATTTATAATTAAAAATAAAAATAAATAAATAAATAAATATAATTAAAAATAATAATAATAATAATTAAAAAAAAAAAAACAGGTAAAACCGCATTAGAAAAAGAACCATCTTGAAAAATAAAATCACAATTCAATAATCGGTATGCACTTCAGCAAAGAGAATAAGGGGTGCATGTGCTCCTTTGAAAGACTACTTTTCCTCTTACAGCAAGGAAAATCCAGAAAGTAAACAAAAAAACAGAGCTTAACATGCACTTCAACAAAAGGGGCATTCTATCAAAAATTGGGGGGTAAAAATCAGCAGCCGTAAAAAAATTAGCCACACCATTTTGCCAGTAGGAAAAAAAAAAAAACGCTAGAAGGATAGAAACCCTACTGAGAGAGAGAGAGAGAGGGAGGGAGGGAGAGCAAGATAAATATATATTTATATAAATAAATAAATAATCTTGATGGGAAAAAACAACAGAACAAGGAACTACTAAAAAGATAAAGAAAAGAAAAGACCCAAAATGTTTTATGCCCAACCCCATGCAGACAAATTGTAAAAACTGACATGAGCTTCACCAAAGAAGAGAGAAAAAAAAAAAGGTGTGTACTTTCAAAAAGAAGGGTGTAAATGTCACCCCTCTCCCCTCGAAATAATCACAACAACATTCTGCAAGTCTTAAGAGAAGAGAGGAGAAGAAGAAGACCTGAAGCTCTCTGAGCAAAGTTCCACAGCTGGTATCCATTAGGAAGCTTCTAGGGCTCCCAAGAACCTGCATTTTTTCTGTACGGCCCAAAGAAAGAAGAAAAGGAAGCAAACCCCAGTTCAAGAAAACCCTAGTTCGACTTCTCTCTACCTCTCTTGGAAACGCAGAAAAAGGAGGGTATCGAAGTTCGAGGTAAAAAGCACGAGAAAAGAAGAACAGTGGAGCTAGAAAGGGGGAAAGTGGGAGGGTATTAATGTCAATGGGTCAAGGTAGAGTCAGATCTGGCAACTTGCAGCAAGGTGAAGCCATGAAAGAGCTCGAAAAAACGAGAAGAAGAGAATAAGACGGAATTTCTAGGATTTTGGAAGAAGGACATGAAATGCTGACGAAATGGACGAGAAAATCGACATTAAAGACCAGCTCCGATCGAGAGAGAGCTTTGAGGGTTAGGGTTTTGGAGAGAGACACAGGGGTTTTTGTGGAAGGAGAAATGGTTGTTGAAGAGGACTGTGCAGGGAAAGAGAGAATGGAAGTGAAGACAAGAGAAATGGTAGTGCTTCGCGCGAGGAGATATTGAAGGGTTGAATCGCGGCACACGTGCCATCTGACAGACATGTGATAGATCTGATCCATAGATCTGGTGGGATCTGTGTTAGAACATATATTAGGTTTGTGACAAGATTATTTCAAATCTATACTGTTGGTTATCTTTTTCAACCGTTCGTTGTTTTCCTTGTACTAGTTCAGGTGAATTTTGGGCTGACATATGGACCTGAGAATTTCTATAGTTTCATCACATAATTAACGGCTAGGATCTTACATGCGTGTGAATATTTGTCACGAGTGCCTAGATTCATATCTTCCATCTCTCCTTGCGCGAATCGCCTTTTGCAGTTGTCGTGAAAGTGCAGGGAAAATGAGACGAGTGCAATGGAAAGTGGATAAATATACTCAGGCGAGTAGCCAATTAATCATACTCACACGCTCGTGCCGCTGCCTGTGGGCCACACGCCGCACGTGCCTTTCCATACGGGAGCGAAGATGGGGACGGTAAGATTAGTACTGACAGCACGGATTGAGAGTATACATAAGGCCAACGTTAAGTGCTGGTATGTCTGATTTGCGAGTAGGCATAGCATGGCCTTTAGATCGTGCAAGTAGGGTTCTTTTCGGTGATCCAGACCATTGATTGATTGGCACTACCTTGGATGGAAAAGTTAAAAAGTTAATAGATCTTGACCACAAAAATTTTGGCCCTTTTTTTTCTGTTGAAGTGGACCGTTGATGTATTCCATCACATTTTCTGTATAATCCACGGATCCAACGGTTAATTCGGGGCATGGTCCATCTACAACGAGCCCCATAAGAACAGATGTATGGATCCCCAAACCATGGGCCCCACTGTTCCAAACTTGGCAAGCAGATGTCCTCAGCCGAGGATCACGTAATCCTCTCTTTATCCCTGCGGAAAATTGCTAAGCAATGCACCATGCGGCAACACAATCACTATACACGCAGATGCCGTCAGAATCCTGCAGATTGCCAGTGACCCGTGGTACATAGATATATCTGTGCTCGGGCCGGTGTGGGGCCCATAGAGATGTCCGTGACAAATCCACTCCGTCCATCTGTTTTGAAAGACGACAATAGTATATAATTTAAAAAATCATGTGATCCAAAACTCATGTGGGCCATACCACACCAAACGGTGGGGATTGAACGCTTGGCGGTGACAGAAGTTTTTATGAGGATGATATTTGTTCCTACAGTTTATGTGAGTGGCAATAATTCTTTGAACGGTTTGGATGTCATAAGAACATCATCATCTTCGAGAAGGTTTCAACGGTGGACGTTGATGTGGCTGACCTGAGTCTTGAATCTGCCTGAGTTTTAAAATCCTGTCCTGTTGTGATCTTTCAAAACAGATGGACGGAGTGGATCTGTCACGGACGTCTCTGTGGATCCCGCACACCCTGGTACATGCAATCCTCCCTAATCCAGACCATTCAAATCTCTGGGTCCAACCATCAGTGGGACCACTATCTGGACTATCCTAACCATCTAATGATAGCATAAAAAGAAAAAGACAAATCGTGCTGTAGTCGCAGACGACTGAAAACATTTAATTGATCAGGACCTTAAATATTATCTTATCCATGCAATTTTTGCATCTACGGACAATCCATTTTGAAACCCGTAGAATGGACGGTATAGATCTTTCAGAATAAGTTATTAATGCACGGAACTGATATGAGTGCACAGTTCCTCTTGTGCACCGTTGAAGTATATTTATTGTGAGAGCAGGAAGAAAAGAAGCTGCAAAACGCTGAAACTGTTGCTGTTGAGTTCCTTTTTTTCTATGTCGCGGCTAAGAATCCAGTGTGTGTCGCTGCCCATGGGGCCCACACTATTAGATTTCCGGAGATCGAAACCGTCCATGTTGTGGATCATATTCTAAAATGTCATTAATGATATTTTACACCTAACTGATTATTGTGACTGTCGCTAGTGTATACGAAATTTAAAACAATGGAAAGAAATTTTACTGGAACACCTTCAGCTCTAAAATCCCAAAACAGGATCATCTCTGAAGCATGATTATGAAAAAATATCTTACTTATGGTAAAAAGAAGAAAAAAGGACGGTTCATATCATCGGACCATCTCAGCACGTGGGCCTCAGTGGGGTGGCAACATACAATAACTTTTGTGTCGCGACATAGGGAACACCAACTCGTTCGCGTTTGGTGAAAACTGAAAAGAGCCGAAGGAAACTGATCAAAAAACCGAAAAGTGTTCAACAGGGATCTGATCGTATAAAAACAGTAATGTTTTCTGTCAGTCGAGCATGGATAGATATCGAAACAGATTGCTCTGTGGGCTCCACAATGATGTATGTGTTTCCTCCATTCCGTCCATCTATTTTTATAGATCATTTTATGATATTACACAAAAAATGAGCTATATCCCAATATTAAGTGGACCACATTATAGGAAACAGTGTTGAATGAACGTCGACTAGTAAAAACTTTTTGGGGGCCATAAAAGTATTGGATCAAGCTGATCTTTCTTTTTTCCCTCCATCTGGGTCTTTATGACCTAATCAACAGATTGGATGTCAGATAAACAGTACAGTGGGCCTTAGGAGGATTTAAATGATGGATATCCAATCAATATTGTTTTCCTGTGGTGTATTCCACCTAACATTTATATTCCTCTTATTTTAAAATGAATCCCTTAAATGATCTTTAAAAATGGATGAACGGAATGGATGAAACACATACATCATGGTGGGGCCCACAGACCACCGAACACCAGCCACGGGGCTGGTGTCAGGGGGAGTAGCCAATCCGTTCCCGATAGATATGCATAGTACATCTCGCTACTTGCACGGTCAGTTTGATGGCCCACCATGGATTATCCATGATCTGAAGTCTCACTGACCAAATTATAACCGCACGATCAAATGATTTTTCACCCGTTAAATGTAAAGTTAAAACCTTCCTGTAGGGCCCACAGGAAGGCATCAGGATCACAGTCAATACGGCCACGTGTAGGGCAGATAGAGAGCATGGTTGTTTTTCTATCCGCACGGGGCAGAGAAAAAGACCTCTCTAAGTGGGAGCGGATTAGGTGCAGCCCTTTCCGTGGGGCCCACTTTGATATATGCATTCTGTATCTACACCGTCCATCTATTTTGCTAGATCATTTTAGAGAGTGATTCCAAATATAAAGCAAATCCAAACCTTAGGTGGGCCATACTATAGGAAACAGTGGTGATTGAACGGTCCACCGTTAAAACTAACTAGGGCCCACCGTAATTTTTATTTTCCATCCAATCTGCTGATAATGTTACATAAACTGGGATGAAGGGAAAAAACAAACATCAGCTTCATTTAAGACTTTTGTGGCCTATACTAAGTTTTTAATAATCAATCACCACTGTTTCTTATGATATAGTCCACCTGAGACTGTGATCTGCTTCATTTTTTCCTCATCCCCTAAATATAATCTTCAAAAACGTATGGACGGAGCGGATATAGAATACATGCATCAAGGTGGGCCCCACGGTAATATGGTAGAGAATGAAGGGAACTATGGTAGAGCCATCTTTCTACAGTACACGTGGCAGGGTCACGCATTAATCTGAGCTGTCCATCTACTGATGCATGTCATGGATGGTCTACATTTTAAACACCATCAACGTTAGACAATCTCATCCATCACCATTCTTCACTTTAATACGTTGAATTCTAACCGTTCATTACTTTCGTTCAATACAGGTTCAGTGAAGGACGCTTTGCGTATAAGTAGATCATCTGATGGATGTATGCATTGAACCATGCCTTCCAAGGCACGGAAAACTATATGAACGGTCCCGATTGTTCAGTAGCCAACCGTCACTATTCTTTGGGTCCTTTGTGATGCATATGTTTTAAATCCACACCGTCCATTCGTTTTATCAGCTCATTGTAGAGCATGAATCCAAAAACGAAGTAGATCCTAAGTTAAAGTGGACCACACATCACGTAAAAAAGAGATAATGACACCCACAGTTGGAACCTTCGTGGGGCCACCCTTCTCACACAGACCTTGACGAAGGGAAAGCATAAATATCAGCTTCATCCAAAATTTTGATGGCCTGAGAAGTTTTCAATAATGCGAGTTCGATCACTCTTTCTTGTGATGGGTCCACTCAAGCTTTTAATCTGCTTCTTTTTTGTGTTCACACCTTAAATGAGTTGGAAAAACAGATGAACGGTGTGGATTTAAAACAGATAATAACGGTGGGGCACACAGCACCCAACTCATCACTGTCACTGCACTGTGTAAGGTGACACCACCTACCACCAATGTGGTGCCACCATGAATTATGTATTTTATCTTCATTCGTCGCTTTTAATATATGATTTCAGAGATTCTTTTGAGAAAATAAAGTATATCCAAAGCCCAAGTGGACCACATAAGATTGTTTTGCATTGTATAGGGGGTCCGACCTGAGGGTAGGTGAATTACCCAAAGCAGCGATCGGGAGGCCGTGCCACAAAAAGCTCTGTCAGGCCGCCTGATGTGTCACGTCCACTCCGTCCATCGGTTTGTATCAGATAAGGCCGATCCAACCGAGTGGACAACCTTATTTTTGTGCTGGGAAGCGGATTGCGAGGTGTGCCACACACCAGCGAAGTCCACGTTGTGTTGACGTGGCAATGTTATGTAGACCATAAGATGATGAATGTGTTATATCCCCACCGTCCATCCATTTGGGAGATCATTTTAGGGCATGAGCTCAAAAAATGAGGTAGATCCAAACCTCAAGTGGACCACACCACAGAAAAAAGTGGGGGTTGAACACCCACCGTTGAAAACCTCTTTGAGGCCAAGGAAGTATTGGATTACACTCATATTTATGTTTTCCCATCATCCAGGTCTATATAACCTTATGAACAGGTTGGATGGCAAATAAACATGATGGTGGGCCCTAGTGAGGTTTCAACTGTGGATGTCACCTTTTCTGGTGTGGTCCACTTAACATTTAGATCTACTTAAGTTTTGGGCTAGTGCCCTAAAACAATCTCACAAAATAGATGAATGGTGTGGATATAACACATATATCATGGTGAGGCCCACAACTTTACCACATCAACACACCACCAGGGCCACCACACAATCCGCTACCTTTGTGGTAGATCATGAACAGGTCGGGCCTACCATACTCAGCTCTCAGGACGCACAAAAGTACGCCAGGAAAAAGTACACGTGCGGGTAGCCAGAAAGGGTGTTTGAGAGCATCAGAGCACAGAAGAATAATCAGTTCATCAAAATAAAGAAGAATGATCAGGTGCAATTGCTTGCATTAAATTCTGTATGCAAATTGGACTGCTTTGACACGTGGCAATAACATACTACGGCTTGGTGGGCCATTCATATCTTTGGTGGCACACTCTTTGCATTGACCAAAATACCCATGTAGATGTCCTTAAATTCCCATAATAAATGAAGCCATTTTATTCAATTAATGGCATGTTTGGATATTATTAATTCCATTGAAATAAATGAAAATGCAAAATTATTTCCCATTAATGTGGCATTTTGAGTTCTTTGGATACCAAAGAAAATGGAGGTTTTCCATACCTATTTCACTTTTTAATTGTTTGGATTTTCCGTGGGAAGATAATATTTGTTAATGCTACTTTCTGTTAACCCTTCTTAGACCTTGAATACATGCATAGAGAGTAAATAAGGAAGACCCCAGTTGATGTAGGGGACCCTCCGATGCCAAAGTCACGAATCTATGTCTTTGTAGAAGTTGTATAAGGATAGATATGGTGTGAGTGTACCTTTCACCATTAGGGGTCTTCCTATTTATATTAATGGGGAGATCGTATCGTAAAGGGATCGTCCTTGTTTAATAGGTGTGTATTATGATTGGATTGGAACTCCTAATGTATAGGAAATCTTCCAAGATCCTTGGTGAAGATTTCGAAATTCCGAATTAATCAAGAGTTAATTTCTGCGATCCTTGGATGAACAATCGGACAGGTCTTCCTTCATATTAAGTTGGTCTTCGTCTGAAGATCGGGACGTAGTTGTCCGAGCTTTAACTAAGCTCAGTTGGTGGAAGTCACGATGCCGAAGGATATGCCGACCGATCTACAAAAAGGTTGGTATAATCCGTTGACTAAACCGATCAAAAGTCCTTGTGATGTCTTCATGATTTCCAATTTCTATAATTTTTAAATTCTTCATTGTCTTCCCTAGAGAATTCATTATGGGTAGTGTTGACCTTTGGGACGACCTTGGTCTTCCCAACCTTTCTCCTTAGACGGGCATTAGGTTTCTTGCCTCTTTTAACCATCGAAACGTGCTGGGTCTCGACCTGACCTCCTTTTATCGGTCGGTCCATTTTCCCCATGACAATGTTGTTTTAGGAATGAAAATTTTCATTAATTTTTCAAACAAAATCTTAAAACTAAAAGGCATATCAAAATTGTCTGATTATCATATTTTCTTTTCTTTTTTGTGGACTATATGTTTTTATCTATGATTAGGTTGTATTTGATGTTTCACCCTGGTTGAGGAAATTCAGACCGTCCACTTTTTTGTGGACATGCTCAATAATCTAGCTGGGGAGTACGCCGGTGCCAAATGTATGGTGGATGATACATCAATGCTTAAAATGGAGTGATGAAACATTGATGTAAATTGCATGTGATGAGAATTTTAGACGCTTAATACGACCCAATGAAAAAGTGCCCCTTGTACATGCATTCTAATGAAAAGTGAAAGTTTCTTTGTGTGAAGTTATGATTCTACCCTTTCTACTATAAGCTCGCATTTGATATATGTATATGATGTTTTTTCGCTAATTGCATTAGAGGTTATAGGTATATATCACAAGCAATGTACATTCATGAACAATCACTTTAATTTGGTCCCTTATTAGCGATAATTCTTCTAATCTTATGATAGCGCATGATATTTTAGACTCAAGCATCTAAAAATTTACATTCAAATGACAAATAACTTAAGTTAAACATTTTAAATCATGGGACTTACATAGACTATAATAATAACTCAATATTACAATCATGGAATCATTCCAACCTCTTATTAAAAGTACATGCCTTTATTGAATCCAAACCATTGACTACTTTTCATCAAAGTCATCATCATATATGACCAATGGGCTGGTTTCAAAATAGGACACTAGCTCATATGGTACTTTTCAACTTGTGGCCCATGTAGTGTGAAATGTATAATTTATGTTTGGTAGATGCCTAACAATGAGTTCATGTAACTTTTTATATAAATGATTGGAGGTAAATGAATTAAAAGTAAGTCGTTTACTCTATTGTGTTTGGATGTGAGTAAATTAAATGCATTTGAAATCTAAATATTCTGCTTGGATACAAGTAAATGAAAGGGATTGGAATACATTAGAATTTTTAAATATATTCATGAGAATGGATGTGATATTCTTAAATCATCTTTAATGTTTTTAAATAGTATGCATATGTGATATTTAACAAAATTATTGTAATAAGCCCATTAAAAAAATATATTTTTACAAAAAAAATGAGAAAATTTCAAATCTCAAGTAAAATACAAATATAATAATTATAAACAAGCAACTTACCAATATTTTTTAATCGTCCATTTAGATGGCCAACCATTGGATGATGTAAATCATTTTATGGATGTGATTTTAATGAAGTATTAGATAATTAAATTGTTTCATAGTATCATTAACATGCCATGCATGTGTACGGTGAACAGGTGTGTAGCGGCACTTTTGTTTACTTGTGCAACTCATCGAGATAGCTAAAAAAGGCATTTCACCCCATTTACTTGCAAATCCTTCCTTAGAGAGATGATTTCATTTACTTTCATTTCATTTCATTTTCATGTATTTACTTAATTATATCTAAATATACCTCAGATATCGTTTACCTCTATTTACACCCAGTCTCTCCTCTCCTATATTTACCTCTATATACTTTCATTCAAACGGCTCATATAATCCTTTTCTTATCCAATAGATCTTTATTGTTAACTAAAATGATATTAAATTATGTTTAGCATTTATTTAATAAATTCTTTTAAAAAATTGTTGATAGGATCTTTTAGTCTTTAGGATCACTTTTTGACATGAAACATGCTCTAATTAATTTGAGCTTACAAAAACATAATAAGAAAGTATAATATCTTGTGTGACACATGGTAATTGTTGCAATGCATTCCGATTGTATTTATTTGATATAAAGTCAATTTTCACTACTACTTTTTATAGGGCCACAGTGAAAAGCATCGTGGGGCTATTTGGATTTGTGAATTAAAAGTCATTGATTAGTAGTTATTGACAAAAGTAATTTTTCATGACTCTTCGTGCACGGTAAGTTGAGCACTTTTACACAAGTAGCTTAAGATCGCTAAAGCATGTAATGATTATATCTACTAAAAAGGTGAAATTATTCTTTAATAACACTAAATAGTTTCACTTGTGCACGTATATAATATACATGAGAAATACTCTCACTAATGCACATATATAATATATTCTAAATATGTTACGTGTGCAACCGTCCAAATTCAAGCATCCCACATGTGACATCATAAACCGTTAAACACTAAAGAATGCAACGCATGTCAATTTGCTAGCAAGAAATCTTTTAGCCTCCCTATACATGTCATAACCTATTACACCTTAGTTCAAGAGTGTGGGACAAATAAGGGATAAAACAACTAGTCAAATACTCTTTTTATAATTAGTAAAAAGAAAAAAAAGAAAAAAAGAAGAAAAAAAAATTGAAGCTTAATTTTTCTTAATCACGACACAACTTTGCTCGAAACCGAATAAATCTCATATATATGAAAATCAATTTCATATAATATAGAAGCATAAAATATACACAGAATGCCCATTTGGATTATAAATTGGTTAAGATAAGTTACTTATCCTATAAGTAGCTTATTGTAGTTTCTCCTTACTAAGAAGATAAGTATATTTGGTAAACAACATTGATCAGCTTCTATTGTCTTTTGTCTCTCTCCTTCCTCTCTTCAACAATTCATGAAAAGTAGAAAGGCTAAAGAAAAAAATTAACTAAAATGATTAAGTACATTTAAGTAAAAGAGTTACTTGTAAGTAGAAAATGTAACTTTTCTAGTGAAGTTACTTCTATAAAATAAGTTACTTTTCTACTGTTGTAAGTAGAAAAAGTAACTTATCTAATGGTATCCAGACAACCCTTATTGACAATGTTAAAAATAAAAGAATAGATCACCACGGTCCATCTGCATGGCAAGTGACACGCATTGCATTTTCAGGCACAAAAATAATTCAAGGTGGATGATTAAAAAATATTTATTAACGATTTTTTATGATTGAAAATGCACTGCACATCACTTCCATAGCAACAACCTGTGAGTGTTCAAATATCTAAATCTTTTGCTTAAAAAAACATCAATACTTTAATCTTCAAGTCAGCCATAAAGCATCAACTAAATTAATGGTCAGAAATTTTATCTACCAATCCATTTATTTTGATAGCTTATGACCCACCCAACTCAAGTAAATTAATGGTTAGAAATTGTATCTACCAATTCATTTATTTTGATAGCTTATGACCCACCCAACATGCTATGGCATTAATTTATTGTATGGATCTATCAGGATCTAAAAAAATGGCCCACTTAGTGGAAAAATTCATCTGTCACATTGGGTCTATGCATGCACGTGTACCCAAAACCTCTCCTGTCTGTGACCAACCAAAAAGGAATAAAAGGACATGTCCTTGTATTGAGATGAAAATTAAAATGATCAAAGGCTGAAATAATCCAACACCATAGAATTTTTTGGGCATCTCACTTGAACGGTGAAGATGATCCCATCAAAGATCTCTATCGTTGAATTATCAACCTTAATCCAACAACCTGTCCCCATGTAAAAGCTATTTGAGAAAAACTATTATACTCTGTAATATGTGATAGATGATAGACAGGCACTTAAAAAAAAGTATTTAGAAAATGTGTGCTTGGAATACAAGTAATTTAAATGAAACCGTCCAAAAACTTTAAATGTAATATGAATAAAAAAAAACTAGGCTTGTTTGATTTTATTGGACGGTTAAAGAGAAACAAACAATGATTTTGGTTCAACCAAAAAGTGTCCATGACTCGCGGCTGGAATGGCTCAACCAACCTGATTTTTAATGGTATCTCAGCGACAGCGAGTTCCAAAATTTATCCACGTGGCCATTTTTAAGTGCCTGCATATCAAGCATCATAGTCAGCCAGAGTATCAAATAACTTTCCAACACCTGTGTTTTTGCTTCCGAGTTCCGAGAGAGCGACCCGAGTCGGACGCGGATTAGCTACCGATAGCGAGACTCGCTACATAGTGACGTCATTAAGTTCTGTGGGCCACTATGATGTATGTGTTGTATCCACACCGTCCATCCATTTGGAGAGATCATTTTAGTACATGATCCAAAGAAGGAGTCAGATCCAACGCTCCGGTGGACCCCACCACAGAAACAGTATGGAGAGTGACGCTTACGCCCACCGTTGAAACCTTCCTAGGGGCCATAGAAGTTTTCAATCAAGCTGATATTTGTGTTTTCCCTTATTTCGTGTCTCTGTTAACTCATGAATAGGTTGGATCTCAAATAAACATAATGGAGAACCTTAGGAAGGTTTCAACGGTGGGCATCACTCTCCTCACTTTTTTCTGTGGTGGGGTCCACTAGAGACTTGGATCTGCCTCTTGCTTGGATCATGCCCTAAAATGATATCTCAAGATATATGGACGGTGTGGATACAACTCATACAGCATAGTTGGGCCCACAGAACTTGGTGACGTCACTTCAGTAGCGAGTCTCACTACTCAACCTGTAAGTAACCGAGTCAGTTAACATGCATGCATGTCTCGAGGTGGAAGACAACATACGATGCATGGGCATGCAATCATGCAAAGCATGAGAAATGGGCCCCACTAGAATGCCACGTGGGACCATGAAACTGGTAGAGGGCAGGTGCTTGTCAGCATGTACTCGCCCTTCTTATCTTCCACACGCAATATAAAAGGGGCAGTTACGTGCTACTCGGCAGCGTATCTCGCTTGATACTCAGGCACTCAAAGCTGCATACATGGCACATATTACCTCAAATTAAACGGGCTAAACGTGGGAAAACTATATTTCCAGTCCACAATAATACTTTTTCGGCCATATTAACCTTTTATTAGTGGATTATTGTTCTTTGAAATAGGACCATTGGATTTTTAATTTTAACCATCCAATAAATGTCCACAAATCCGATAATCAGATATTAAAATACTTCTTAATTTTTTATTTATTATAAATATAATTTAGAACCATAATTTTAGAAGTTTATTTTTTGTTTATTGTATTATGCTTACGCAATTTCCATGTAATTTCTAAGTGCCTGTATATCATTTGTTATACTCTGGCAGAGTATCAAGGTTTTTACGTCACACAGAAATGATTAGCCGTGCTCAGGCTAATCCCAACGCAACTATCGCCAAGCGCCGAACACAAACGCGCCATGCGAGTGGTATGGGATGGAGGACGTTCATCTGATGGCCCACTTAGTTCATGTGTTCTCTACCAAAATTAAGGTGGGCCTGCATCATCACGCGAGCAACACATCATAACCGCTGGTCATCGCTTTTCAAAACCGTCCATTTCTCGGTACATTTGCGTATGGCGCTTGAAGATTCGCATCCGTGTCATGCGGAAGCGAATTGCATGCTGATAGTTGATAGTGCCAGTAGAGAGTCCTAACTGGACGGTCCAATGTAGGCCTCACCTTGATGTATGTGTTTTATCCACGCCGTCCATACATTTTACATATCATTTTAGAGCATGATCCAAAAAATTGGGCAATCTAAATCTCGGGGGGACCCCAACTCAGGAAAACAACAATTGTGATTGAATCTAGGCCATTAAAAACTTCCCGCGGCAATGTAATGTTTATTTTCAATCCAACATATTGACAACGTCACACAGGCCTAGGGTATGAGACGACTAAGACTCGTCTGACTTTTTTCTTTTCTTTTTTCTCAATGCACACACTCACACCATGGATACTCGAACTCTTGATTAGATGTTGAAACTCTTGAGAGTCTACCTCCCGAGCAAGAGTAAAGATCCGGCTCGTGTGACTTATTCAAATTGAGCTATAGCCAGTTTGAACCGAACAGGCTTCGCTCAGCCCAAACTCAAACCGAATAGGGCCTACTTACACAGTAACTAACTAAATCTACTGGACCCCAAAACCCATTAGACCCAAAACTCAATTTGATAACTGGACTTAGACTTGATCTGAAATTCAACTCAAATTCAAGTATATATAATAATAATAATAAAAATTCTTAATTTTTAAGGTATCTCTAACCTTATCCCCTATACCGGACTTTACCCCAGGTCAATACCGGGCTCTCTTTCCCTCCTTCATCTTCCTCCTCTTCTCAGCCTCACTGCTACCTACCACTATCACCACCCTCCTCCTCCTCTCTCCTCCCTTCCAAGTCTTATAACCACCCACCACCATCACCACCTTCCTCCAAACTCTCTCTCTCTCTCTCTCTCTCTCTCTCTCTCTCTTTATTTGATTCGATGTCAACTCATTTCAACTTTGTACTTTTGACTCGACCGTATTTGGTCCAAATTAACCTAGGTCAAACTGGACTCAGATCAGGCTAGGCATGCTGAACTTGATATAAAGTTTGATCAAATTCTAGTGAAGCCTATTTTAAAACCAGATCGAGTCAAGTTAGCCCTAACTTAGATCAATGTAACTTAATGCATAGCTCTGCACAGGCCTATACAAAGGGAAAACATGAGTACTGACTTGATACAAAACTTTTGTGGCCCACCTAAGCTTTTAATGGTAGGTGATCAATCACCAATTTTTCGTGCGGTGTAGTCAACCTCATGCATGGACCTGACCCTTTTATTCTTGGCTCATGCCCTAAATTGACCGGAAACTTTGATTGACAACGCTGATAAAACAGATACATCATGTGGGGCTCATATATCACCGTCCATTAGCGACTTGCTACTAGCTGCGTAGCAATCGGCGTCCGTGTCATGCGGCCCACGGCATCTTCAAGCGTTTCTAGGGACTCAACCTCCCTGCGTCCGGTGACTCTTCTAACGTGCACATGGAATAGTTATAAGGGAATCCAGACCGTCCAAATCACTAGTCCAGCTGGGGATGAATCGTCTCTTAAATGCTTTTTCCTTTGAAATTTGGAGCAATCGCTACTTGACTTTTAACCATCCATTTGATAGAATATTTAATGGATGGTTAGGATTACTTAATCAATGTGATTTCAAACGTATGCTTCATCCACAGTGGGACCACTAATCTGGATGATCTGGATAGCCCTACATCAGTGGCACGTGTGCCAAGATGAATCACCACCGTTTTTAAATGGTGCAAAATTACCATAGGACTACGCTTTCTGAGCAATGCGTAGAAGTTGTATTCGCGTTCAACTCTCCAAACATAGTTGACAGTCATTTTCAAAAATGGTGGTGATTCTTCAAGCCGTACATATGAAGTGGTTTTAGGGTAATCCAGGTCGTCCAAATTCCTGTCCCAATCCTGAATGGATTAGAAAAAAAAATTACATTGATAAGATGATAGTAGCCACACATTTTATCCTTGGAATTTGGACCACCCACTATTTAGTTTTAACTATCCATTTGCTAACCATGAATTAGACGGTTAGAATTTCTTGATCAGAATGATTCAAGAGATGTGGGTCGTCCACTATGTACCCCACAATTTGGCTGGTCTACAAATATGCATGTGAGTCCCACGTGTGAGGAGGATGAGCCACCACCATTTTCAAAACGGAGGTAAACTATCACAGGAATCTTACACCACGGGATGACTGAAATGATAATGGGAGAAGTGAGAGTAATCCAGGCCACTGATATGTTGGGTCCCACCAGGATGGTTTGTAGCCAGTTGTCAAACTACCGAAGTCGACCTGAAAATAGCTGGCAGAGGGAATCAGATCCCTGTGTTGCTTACTTCATTTGTACGTTGGATCATTGCCCAAAAATAGCAATGATCAGATCATCTGAGCCATCTGATGTCGACCTCTGACCCTTTTATCTATCAAAGCCGGATCCACGGCAAGGATTTGCTTAACGTACAGCAGGAGGTCATCTAAACCGTCCATCATGTAAATCCCATCATGCTCTCCCCGGATCCCAAAACTCACACCAATTGGAAACTAACGTCAGCCACACCACGTGAAACCATGCCTAAAACCCCTAAAATCACTTCGTGTGGCCCACCTGAGATTTTAAATGGCCTGATTTCTGAGACATCCATTCATCTTAGTGGGCCTTGTATTCTTAACGGATAGGATGTAATATGAAAAATAGGGTGGACCGACGCACAATGAGAAATGTTTTTAATTTGGGGCTTCTCCAACTGCGCTCCCTATGGTATGGTGGAGGATGGAAGGTACGGACAGAATGTCATGCACACATCATGGTGGGCCCCACAGAGGATATTGTAGTGGATCGGGAATCTTACTTTAATTGTCTAATTTTCAGCGTCCAATTGGACGGTCAGGATTGTTCCGTACGTGTTATTTTCGGCTACCCTACATCCGCGGTGGGCCCCATGATTTGAACTGATGGCATTGAGGTAAATGTATGCCCCATGTCCACTACTTCACAACTTGGTGGATAAAGTATAAACCAGCACCACCGTTGGATCCATGTGATTATCAAGATCCACCGTCCAACTCACGGCTCATCCGTCCGATAGGCCAAACCTAAAAATCGTATTGATCGGATGTTCCTAACCATTGTATTATCCATCCATTTTTTTGGATGGCCAACAATGGATAAAAGAAATCCCACCCATCAAATACTTTGATGGAATGATCAACGGTCGGATTTCGTGATGGGCATGTGGGCCCACATTCAAAACTGCTGGATTTTTTGCAGTGGCCTGGGAACTGCTCATTGTAGACACGCGTTTGCAGGCGACCCACACGTGCTGAACTAGTGCACATCAACGAGATCAAGGCCGTTCATTTGATGGGCCCCTGGTGATTGTTCCTTGGGCCAAAAAATCACGCTGACCCACTTATTTTGTGGGTCACACATGTAAACGAATGTGTTCGACTGGTGATCCATTTCCGGCCGTCCAATCAGGTCGGTCCTAATTTTGGGCCAGTTACAGTCAAAGTGGGCCAGAAAAACTTATGAACGGCCCTGGATCTCATACAAGTTGGAGGGCTTGCAGCTGAGCACGTGCAAGTAGCATTCCACACGTATGAGGCAGGATGGTGGAGCAGTTATGTGGTGGGGAGGTTCGCTAGAATCAACCCTACACATTGCAATATGATATGCAAAGGGCTTAGCCGTTGGATTCGGATCCTCATCAATTATCTAAACCGTTTATATGCTGGACCTCAACTTAGATGGGCGGTATCCAAAAAATCTCATATACGATCTTTCAAAACTTTTGATTATTCACAGGCTATGGACATCATCCATATCACCAAAAATAGATGAAAGCACCAACGGTCCGAAATATTCCAATATTACAGTTTCCATTTTTCCCCATCTTATAAACGGTCTGGATCATTAAAATCATGATCTAATATCCAAAATCTGAACTCATTACGTATCCCGTGGCAATGCATCGCGATGTATTGTAGCAAACCTCCTGTGTGGATTAAGTGAAGGATGGCTTTCAACGGGCCGGGCCTGAGGTAAGTCTCGGCCTGGATTTTGAACTGTTTCGGGCCCGGCCATCGTGGCGGCTCTATTAAAGATTCAGATATTTCAAGCCCGGGTCCGGCCCATTGACACCCATGTAAATCTGCCACGTCAGCAGGGCACTAAAATAACAAACAAAAAGACATGAAGCAGTAGCTGATTAATGGGAGCATGGGCCATGGTTTCAAAGACAATGACAAAACCAACCATAGCTGTCATGTATGACATGTCCTTTATGGTCATCCATCCATCATCATCCATCACCACCATCATCATCACCATCACATCGACACCTTCAAATGAAGACGCCAACCATGATTATATTAGTTATTAAAAAATTGCTTAGGGTCCCAAATTAGGTTTGATCATGTGATTAAAGAACCAATGCTTTGATCACCACTTCTTTACGAAGCTTCCATCTCAACCGTCAAAACCCATGAAATACAATAAACGGTGTTGATTAATTACAACAAAAAACAAAGGGTAAGAGATGCCAATCATGATTATATTAGTTAGTAAAAGATTGCTTAGGGACCCAAATTAGATTTGATCATGTGATTAAAGAACCTATTGCTTTGGCCACCACTTCTTTAGGAAGCTTTCATCTCAACCGTAAAAACCCATGAAAGATAATAAACGGTGTTGATTAATTACAACAAAAAACAAAGGTATGATATGCCAAGCATGATTATATTAGTTAGTAAAAGATTGCTTAAGGACCCAAACTAGATTTAATCATGTGATTAAAGAACCTAATGCTTTGGCCACCACTTCTTTAGGAAGCTTTCATCTCAACCGTCAAAACCCATGAAAGACAATGAACGGTGTTGATTGATTGCAACTGAAAACAAAGGGTTGGTAATGGATACTGACACCCACCCTGGTTGATAAACAGACCATTTCTTTCTGCTTTTTTGTCAATGTTGTAGTATGAAGTGTTCTGTTGTTCTGTTGACATGAGAAACAAAAATGTAGTTCGCATGAGTACCCCAAATGGTACTTCGCAAGCTGTCCCCCTCGAATCTCAACATGGGGTCCACTCTCTGTGATCGAAAAGCTCATCTTGGTTTACTCCTATATGTTGATCCAAGGGGACATGTTGTTGACCGTGGACAAACCGGTAATAAATAAAAGGGCAGCCGTTCATATTCATGGACCCAAAGTCCATTAGTGGGTATGGATTTTCTAATTGCTCTGAAATTTTATTTTGGGCCATCCATGGTAGGTCCCAACGGTTGAATGCTTCTAATAAATGATATTAAAACTACAGCAAAAATAAACCTCAAATATTTGACGGAAAGAAATATTTGCAAAGGAACCCCACACCGGTTAAGCAAGTCTTTGAAATTAACATTAACACGGTTAAATCACTGATAATAAGCATTGGCGTTAGATCGAGGCGCGTATGTGTCACTATCTTAAAGATAGTTCTCATGCCACTTGGTGCAAAGAATAGGTGCGGAAGGTCGTCGACATTGTTATCTCCCAATATACAACTCTCTAACAATATTTTTACATAGAGTGCACTTGTTGGTAGGAAATCAACACTAATAGGACACCACACAATACTGTACAGTCTTTTCATTTTACATAGTAAGAAGCCAATTTTTATTTATAAGAAGAAAACCAAAAAGAAGATCTTGGAGAATGGAGAAAGGTGTGTTTCTTTTTCGGCGATGCCAGAAACCCTAACCCTAATCCATTTTTAAAGTCCCGAATCCACATTTTGAAAAAGATCTGTTAAAGAAAAACGATCGTGACGTTTAGCATGCCCGAATAACGGAGGCATATTTCACACTATGGAAATGGCCTTATGAAGTGGGTCACATCCACCGATCACGATAAAAACAATGGATAAAAAAGATTTTATAAAATTAGGCAAAACCTAACCCATTAAGACTTTGATAAGCCACCCGATATCCGATTGCACCCCTTTGTGCACGAGTATACACAGGTGTGCACACATGCCCAATTAAATGTTTCCGAGCTAGGTTTCCTACGGTCGACACCCCCTACGACTACATATGGGCTTGGGCATAGTTCAACACACTTGACAAGAGTTTATGTTGGACAAATATAAACAATTTTTCTTCTCTCATTTTATTCGATATGGAACTAAAGAAAAACACAAAAATACATACACTAAATTAAGATAAAAACCAAACCAATAAATTATCTTTTCCAAACTATTATAGATGTGTTGAAATACACATAATAATCCACACTTATTTCAATTAAAACAAATTTGGGGGGCAAAAGAAAAATAAGAACTGATGTGCATAAATGATGGTGACAAAATGTGTTGAAAATCACTTAGTCAATCATGTTTGGACTATAAGAAAGTAGTGAACTAAATTTCTTTCAAAATAGATAGTACATGAAACGCACACAATAATTTAAGTGTTACTTGAAGGTGTTTAAGAGTTGCACGTTATGATCATGTGCATTATCCTGATTTTCATGAGCGCTCTAGAGAATTAGCCCAATTCTCATAGGAAGTGGCTCCACTTCCACACTCATATAGGTGAGCTTATCATGAGTGTCTCTGTAATGTCCATCACCCCAACTTAAACAAGGCTATAAACTCATTATGGGAGTCACCCAGCCTCAATTCACTACAGATATTTGCATTACTATTATCTTTGAGAGGGACAAAGAAATAAATTCTCTTAAAATGTAACGCAATTCATCTAAAGAATAAAATGTAAACTTGTTTTCCCGTTGAACCTAATTTTTGGGATCTCCAGTCTTTAGGTTGGGTTTTCATTTATAGTAATTCAATATTCTATGCACTTAAGTCCCATCTTCCTTGATCTTTTCCACACTCTTTCTCTAGGTAGATCTTTTGTTAAATGATCTGCAATATTTACATTGGATTTTATAAAGTCAGAGTGAATACATTATTTTTTAACAGGTATCTCACACAACCATACTTTAAACGGCTTGTTTGGATTTTTATAAAGTCAAAAGTGAGTACACCATTTTTTTAACAATTGTCTTATACAACCATATTTTAGACGGACTTATCTGGATTTTTCATTATGATACATGTTATTGGCTCTTCATATGACAATCAGGCTATCACAATGAATGAATATAGGTGGTATCGGTTTCACCCAAAAAGGTATATTTATTAATAAAGTTTTTATCCGTTAAACCTCTTCACAAGCTGCTGCCAAAGTAACTAGTTTAGAGTCCATTGTAGAATAAGCTATACAAGTTTGTTTTTAAGATTTCCATCAAACAACTCTACATTCCTTAGTGAAAATATAGCCACTGGTAGATTTGTAATCATCTGACCCCGAATTCCAATAAGTGTCACTGTATCCTTTCACTATGACTGAAAATATTTAATAATGAAGCCCAAAATCTCAAGTTTTTTTTAAAGATACCTCAGGACCCTATAGATAGCAATTCTATGCATCTCACTTAGGTTACTAGAATATCTACTTAATTTGTTGACAATGTTGAACCTAGTGTAATTTATAGCATAGGCCAAACTACCGATTATATTAGTATAATCAATCTAAGATATTCTTTCACCAGTATTGTGTTCTAGTTTCATACTATGGTCAAAAGGAGTATATATATGTTTATAATCAAGCTGATTATATTTTCATAAAACGTTCTATACGTAATGTGATTGTGTTAGAGTTATACAATTTTCACCCGTAATTATTTTAATTCTTAAAATAACATCTACCTCCAAGGTCTTTCATATCAAAGTGAGAATACAAAAGATTTTGTTTCATTAATCAGTTTAACATTTGTACTAAATATCAAAAGACCATCAACATACAAACATACCATAATTTCAAATTTATTAGACATCTTACACTAAAGATATCTCTCACCTTCATTGAACATAAATTCATTAGACATCATCACAATGTTAAATTTGTTGTGCCACTGTCCAGGAGCTTGTTTTAGTATATATAAAGATTTTAAAGTTTGCAGACTTTATGTTCTTATCCTGATTCAATAAACCCTTCAGTTTGCTCCTTATATATTTCCTTTTCTAATTCACCATTTAGGAATACAGTTTTAACATCCGTTTAGCGAATTAAAAGATTATTCACTGATTCAATGGTAATAAAAATTCAAATTGATGTCATTTTCGAAACAATGAAATATGTATCAAAGTGGTCAATACCTTCATTTCGTTTAAACTCATTGGCTACTAATCTAGTCTTATGTTTATCAATTGAACCATCATCCATTCTTTTCTTTTTGAATATTCATTTACAGCCTAAGGTTTTTACCTCAAGAGGTAAGTTAAATGATTTTCAGGTGTTATTAGATTTAACAGAATCTATTTCATCTTTGATTGATTTATACCAAAAAGTAGCATCATGAGAGGACATCACCTCTCCGAATGTTACGAGATCATTTTTTAATTGCGTTAAAAAAACTTATAAATCAAGATCTTCTAAGTCTTTAGGGTGAGAGCAAGAATATTCATCAACGTTTACAGAAGTAGAACCCTCACTGGTTTGACTCCTACTGTTTTTTACTTTATATAGAAAATTTTTTTTATGAAATTCTGCATCTGTAGATTCGATAATGATATTTTCATTAATATCTACGAATATATAAGCTTTAGTATGAGATGCACACCCAACAAGTACACACTTGAAAGTTTTAGGTCATAATTTAAGTAATTTAGGATAAGTAAGCCCAATATATGTATGACAATTCCAAACTCTAAGATAGTTTAGATTTGGTTTTCAGCGTTTCTATAAACTCATATAGTATTATTTTAGATTTAGTTCTAGGCACTCTATTTAGTACATAATAGGCTGCACATAAGGCTTCTCCCCCAAAGACTTAAGACTTAAACTCAATAGTATAGCATTCATCATATTAATAAGAGTCATATCTTTAGGTTATTATAACACCCAGCCCAATCGGAATAACGTCATGAGGCGTCTACATGTGAATTGACGTAGGACCACATGATTCGATCGCGCATGTGAATTTATTACCGGTAAATTAATCTGGATTAAGCTACTAATGCGATTGAATCCAATTGCGTTTGGGCCAAACACGAGCGGTGGAGTCAGACAGCTTAATTGTACTTGGCAACTGTCCGTATGAGCCGTGCACCGCCCAATGAAGAGCTAAAAATTTTGAAACTTTGGGAGGCCATGGGCCTCACTGGGTTTGTGGTCCATCACGGACAACAGACTCGGACTACACCCGAAAATGGACAAATTGTGTCGTCCGGTCGGCACTTGGAAAACGCAAGTCGCCCTGCCTAGGGAATAAAAAACTGAAATTTTAAATCAATTGGCCCCGCTACTTGAGTCAGTGAATTTGGGTATTTCAGCCGTCAGATCTCTTCTAAACTTACACCGAAGGCTGAAGATATTTCTCTGTACTCGCCCATGAAATCTGACCATTGATTGAGAATCGGTGACCGTTGATCGCAAATCGGACCATTGCGGCAAAACCCCGCATCCGTTTGCGATCAAACTTCACCCAGCCCTTCATCGAGCCATGGGGCACCTGTCCCACAAATTAGATGGGCCAGGGGGCCATCAGGGTCGCCCCAAAAACTAAAAATGGGTCCCACAAGGCCGTTTGAAGCAATTAACAGAACCCAGGGTCAACTGAGCAAATTTCTTGGTATATAAGCTCTTAAGCCTTTCTCTCTCTCATTTCCACTGAAATTTCAGCAGCTGAGGGAGAGAGAGAGAGGAGAGAGAAGGATAGGGAGAGTTGTGTAGCGTATGTGGTGCTTAGGGATTGAAATTTCCCGCACCCACACCCCTACATTACCGGAAACACTGACCCGATCGCCGTAGAAACAAGCTATGTCCGATCCAAGTTAAGATTCAGACTCCAATCCATCTCTCTCTAGCAACAAGCCACATGCATGCATCTTACCATGATTTTCATGTAATGCAAGGCCCCGACACGTCGAATTTGCGGACCCGACGCCGTTAGAGTGTTCGCAAGAGCTTCCGCTCGACAATACGTGCGGGCTATTACCTTTAGGTGGCCAATTATCGTGCCTAGCATAGATTTTAGTGAATTTATGTGGTGTATTGTTCTTGCATGTTGCTGAATTTTTGGAACTTCTTGATTTAGAACGTGGACATAGGATTGCTCTAAAATTAGGAGAGGGATTTAGGTCCCGAGCACACGCGGATGTGTGGAATATCGGTTTGTTTATCTACTTAGGGAATTAAGCATCCAATTCTCCAAATATTGTTGATTTAGTATCTTGAACCTTGTCGCATGCAAATTGTTAGGTGTAAAATGGGTGAATTGTCGTCTAATTGCTAAATTGCTGAATTGTGTGATTTATGTTGGCACATACAAATTAAATTGTTGAGAAAGGGGTGTATGGCTGTCAATCTTTGCTGAATTGCTGGAATGTGTTGACCTTGAGCTCTATTTGCTTCTGAAATTGAAATGCTAACTCTTTCACATGCGGATGTTTTGGTGGATTCTAGTGTGTTGTTGTCCATATTACTGTAATGTTGATATATGCTTACCATTGTGAGATTGACCCTGAAATTGTTAAATATATGTTATCTAACTGTGCACATGTTCCCTTATGGATCGGCTGATCAATCGGAATCCCTTTGGGTAACCTTTCCGTTAGGTCAGTCCATGAGCAAGTTTGGCCCGACTAAGTTATACCGCGAATTGTCGGTCGTAGTTGGACTACAGGAGGCATCGTTCTTAGGCCATTCAGTCTGTGGTTCGACTTGTGGGGCCATATTAGCCCACAGATTGGTTATCCTTGTATGTTAATCATGATTGTGCACGCCTGATTGAAGCTGAGGTACCCTGTGACATTTGCGCCTACTGATAATCATGATTTGCGGCCCACAAGACCCATGAGTCGGGGATAGTGGTATGGGACATTATGCCCATGTTGTCAGCCTACGCTGGGGTGACAAGCCTCCCCATAGTGCCCAGTGAGTACTAAGACTCGTGAACCGAGGACAGTGGTATAAGACACTGTACCCATGTTGTTGGCCTATGCTGGGGTGACAACCTCCTTGTAGTGACCGTGAGCAGGATCTTGAAGTCCCAATTGTTTTCGTATGAACTTAAGAGCTATGGGATTGACGAACCCACGAGGGCTAAGGATCGCAAGAGTCATACGGCCATTAGAGCTGCGTGATCGAATTAGGGCAATATTTTTCGACAAGGGTATTTTGATTTCCCCAACCTGTTGCATGAATGAACCTAATTAATCAACTTGGTTAACATTTACATGACACTGCATTATTTACTTTAGCGATTCGACAGTCGAGGTCGCACTGAGGGAGTGTTGGTCATTCGCGATCGTTAGATGTTGTTGCTCGAGGGAGTGTTGTGGTGAGAGGTATGCATCATGTCATTAAATCATGCATTGCATTAACCAGAATATTTAGGATTCTATAATGTATGTTGCTCACTAAATTTACTCTTATGTATGATAATTTGTGTAACTTATTGTTAATGGTACCATTGAGTTAGCTACTCACTCCCACTGTGGGATGGTGTTTTAAAACACCAACTAGAACCTGTCATAGATGCAGGGATGATGGAGCAGGATGCACTGGAGGATGCCGGTGTGGACGACAAGGAGGAGCGGACGTACTTCCAGACTTTTGGCGGGTCGTTCTCGCTCGGTTGGTGATCATGGGATTGGGATATGGCCCTAGTCTTTTTGGGATTACCGTATGGATGGGACTAGGCCCCTGATGGATGATGTTTCGGATATTTAAATTTACGTTTGGATATTTACTTCATTAGTAGTACTTAATTTTCCGTATGGTTTAATATTACTTTATGCTTGATTTAATTCTTCATTGCCCGTATGATATTTTACATTTATATGCAAATGATGCTCGTTAGGGCATACGTGGCACTCAGGAATTCGGGAGCCGAGTTCCTACTCGGTCTTTGAATTTCGAAGCGTTACAGTTATGCCACCCCATTATGTTGTGTAGACTAGGGAGGAATAATCTCATGAATTATACTATTAAGTTCATATAAATTATTAAAATTCTTTGAGGTGTATTCGTCACCTCTATCACTTATAAGGGTTTTGATTTTTCTGTTTATTTGATTCTCTACTCTCTTTTTTAAACAGTAAATTTAGAAAATGTTTCATCATTTGATCTTAACAGATATACATAAATGTATCTGGAATTGTCATCTATAAAAGTGATAAAGTATTTCTTACCTTCTTTAATAAGATTCTCTTTAAGATCACAAATATCATAATGTATTAAACCTAACAACTCTGAATTTCTTACAACACTAGGGAATGGTTTCCTAGTTACATTCGTCTGGAAATGGGATTCACATTTTTTAAATTCACTATTTTTTAGATGATGTAATATACCACTAGTAGATATATTTCTAATAGACTTAACATTCACCTGACCTAGTCTATCGTGTCATAATGAAACAATACACAACATATAACAGAAGAAGAAAATTTATTTGATTCAACATTCAGTTTAAACATACAATGACTATGATCAGCATAGTCTTTACCAACAAAGGAGCCATTTTTTGTTATTATAATTTAATTAAACTTAATAGCTTGCCTCAGACTGGCTTTGTTCAAAAGATGACCCGAAACAATGTTTTTGCACATATCTAGCACATGAAGAACATTAGCTAGAGTAATGGTCTTCCTAGATGTGAACACCAATTCAACATTTCCTTGTCTAATAATAATTGATGCAACAACATTCCTTATTTGAACTTTTCTACTAGAAGGAACCTCCTCGTATTTTTAAAACTAGGTGCGATCGTAACACACATGTGTGCTAGCACCTATATCGATCCACCAACTATCACACGGTTCTATGCAAACCATGTTAACTTCTATAAGTATAGCCGTAATTTCAAGTTCCTCCATCACATTTGCTTGATATGCAAGAGCTGACTTTCTTTTCTGCTTATAGAACTCTCTTGTAAAATGACTTATTTTGCTACACACACAACAATCAGATGATTTTTCTTATTAATTATTTTTCTAGTTCTTACCCTTAGTTTTAAGTTTCTTTTTAAACTATTTTTTTTGTTCAGTTTTAGGTTATTGAGTTTGGACTTTCCTTTCTATTGATTCTGTTATGCTTTTCATTAACCATTAAAACTTTAGATACATCAGTTTTTTTTCACTCTTTTATAGTCTTGAAATCTTAATTCTTCCTCTTTTCGAAGATGAAGGATCAATTATTCCATCGATAATTATTTGGTTTTATGTCAAAAGAAATTTTTGAAGCTTATCTAAGTGGGTGGCAGTTTCACAATGCCAGCATCTAGTTAGAATCATTCATCTAACTTGATCCTTTTAGACATTATTTCATGGGCTACGAGGTTAAACTCATTTGCTTGATGTACTGATTTATCATCAACAATCTGAAACTCAAAGTATTGAGTGATGATGTACTTTTTCACGCCTACCTCTTCGGTCTTATACTTTTTTGCCAAAGCCTTCCAAATCCTAACAAAGGTATCATAGTCACAATACATATCATATAACTGGTTCAACATAGCACTAAAAATATAGTTTTTGTAGAGATAATCATCATCATCCCATTTTTTACGAGCCACAACTAGTTCTGACTCAAGTAAATCCAATGACTGTGGCTTATTGATAACGTACTCCACTTTAAGGGTAGTTAGGTAGAAGACCTTTTTTTACCGTTTAAAGTGTTGACCATCAAAGCACCCGGGTCGGACATATTTAACATTCAAATCTTATGAAGTCAGGGGACGTAAACTATCTCAAACTTATTAAAATCACTATAACAATAAACTTGAAATAGTTGATAGAAAGAAATCCATGCAAAGGAATCCTACACCTGTTGAACAAATATTTGAAGTTGGCATGATCAGATCACTAATAATATGCACTAGTGCTGGGTCGAGATGCATACGTGTCACTATCTTTGAGATAGTTTGCACCCCTCGGTATAGAGAATCGTTGCAGAAGGTCATCGACGTTGCTATCTCCTAGGATACAACTACCAGTAATGTTTTCACAAAGCGTGCATTCACTGGTAGGAAATCAACACCAATACGACACCATACAACACTGTACAATCTTTTTCATTTTTTCAGTAAAAAGCCATTTTTTTGTTTATAAGAAGAAAATCGAGAAGATCTTGGAGAATGGAGAAATGTGTGTTCCTTTTTCGACAATACAAAAACCCTAACTGTAACACCCCGGGTTTTCAGGGGCCGTATAAGAACTCGGTTCCCGAATTCCCAGGTGTCATGGGTGCCCTAATGGGCTTCATATTTTAATTACATTTGTATAATCTTATAAACACCGGATGATTTAGCAAGGCATGAAGCATAAATATGTCATAAAGCAGTATCAATTGCTATTAAAATATAAAAATATCCAAACCACGAATCCAAAATCATCTAAATAGGGATCTAGTCCCACCCATACATAATCCAAAGTAACTAGGGCCCTGGTTCATACCCCGCAGTAGCCCGAACTTAAACTAAAAGAATCCGTCGAAAGTTTGGAAGAAGGGAAGCTCCTCTTCCCTATCCTTGCTCACCTCGTTCGGCTCGTCGAGCTTCGCCTCACCTGCATCTAGTAAAGGGTCTGGTTGGTGTTTTAAAATACCGTCTCAGAGTGAGAGTGAGTGATCAACTCAGTGGGTGTTATTAATCTTAAGTTACATCAAGCAGCAGTTATATTATGAACTTAATGAAAGGCAAACATTCATAAATCCTTAACTAATCTTATTAATGCATATGCATGATAAATGATTTAATGCATGACCTTGCACAACACTCCCTCGAGTGACTCTGTCTAACGATTGCACATGACCAATACTCCCTTATTGCGACCTCAACTGCCGAGTCGCCAATTCCTAGCTAATGCAATGCATGAGAAATGTTAACCGGGTATTTAGTTAGTTCAGTTCATCCAGCAGATTGGAAAAACTGGTACACCCCACGGATCAATACCCTCAACTAGTTGCGAGGCCAGGACCCCGCGATCTTTGATCCCGTCGGGTTCCCCATCCCCGATTTCAAGCACATGGGGAGTGCTAAGAAAAGGGATATCTCAAGGTCACTACGGGGAGGCTCGTCATCCCAGCATACGCGGACAGCTCGGACACAGTGTCTCATTCCACTATACCCAGCTCTCAAGTCAGTGGATCAGTTTCAAGTGGTTATCAATGGGATCCAATGGTTGAAGGGTGTTCCAGGTTCCATACATGGGTAAACATGGTTAACAAACACGATTGGTCAGTACGTGGAGTAGACCTTGCGAGTCCAGGTGTGTACAAGACAGACGACATCAGTTACAAACAACCCACGTAGTCCAACTACCGTCGCTTATCCGTACCCGCCCAAATCCGCCGGCCTAGTCTCAAGGCAATCTTACCAATGGGGCCACCTTCTCTCACCTCAGTTCCTGACCAACCTAGGGACTTGATGGTATTCAATAGCACTTCAACAAATTAGGAATTACATCTTATATAAGTGATGTCGTGTAATCATGCATTAAACATATAAATTCAGAATTTACTATAAATGTAACTACTAACAACACTATGAAATAAATGTGCATGTGTGTTGTGTGGGTTAGTGAGAAAACCAAGAATCTTATATATCTCATAGCACAAAAATGTACAAGGGCTGATGCATCACACATTCTATAAGGAAAACATAGTACAAGAATCAATCAAGACATGAATATGCAATCATCAAATACATACCCAATCATGTGAGAGACAACAACAGTCTATAACATTCCATGTTGATTGAGAAGGTCAAAGGTGAGGTCCTTCCTAAGTTTTCTCTAGATTATTCAATATATCACCCAATCAAGCATAATCATTAGATTCATACTAAAATTGGTGCTAGGTTACCTAAGAATAATAGTCTGCGCCTATGAATCATTGAGAGCTCTAAGAAATGATCTAGGGTTGCCAAACTCGCGGTGAATACATAGAGATCCTGAGTCAAAGGAACTTTGCATGTTAGGATTACATGCAACATCTAGCTCAACACAAAGGATCTCAAGAAGATGGGTGATTACCTCTCCAATCGGTTGGAAGTTGAATTTTAGAGTGGTGGGTGTGGGATCTCTTAAAGAAGAAGGAAAGAGTTGTAAGGATCGACTTCTCTTGGGCCCCACCTTCAACTATGGCCCACTTTCTCTCCCTTCTTCACTCTCCCTTCCTCTCTTCTTCCTTTCTTCTTTCTCCCTTTTCTCTCTTCTCTCTTTCCTTTCTCTAGGGCAAATTCGTATGGGGAGAGGGGTGCCCAAAAAAAGCTCCTTTTATAATGCCAGATTTGGTGCAAATGGCCTCAAGTATTGAGTTTTTACTATACTAACCCTATGAGAGGGTTTTTCTAGCCTCTAGGGCCCACTATGGGGTGTACCTATTGACATACACCGTAGGATAGTTAGCCCGAATGATGATTTACGTATGGACATGTTCGGCCCGCCATTTGGATGCGCCGATCGACAGATGTGATGAGAAGTCTGTTCAACGATTGCCGATGGTTGATCGGGGCCCCGGATATACGGATATGAGCAGGAAAATATCCTTACTCCACTGTGAAGTTTGTTCGCAAACCGACGTCCGAAATCCTCAACTTTGTATGAGAGTGGACGACCTAATCCACTTAAGTTTCAGCTTCTTCTTTTAGAGTATTTGCACTTCTTATGCACTCGTCCTTGGGCTCAAGTTGAGCAGTTCTGGATAGTACCTAGGTCCGACTCTTGCGATGGACGTCAAGCCCAGTAAGACGGACATTATTCTATAGTTTTGGAACTAGTGGCCCACCAACGAGCGGTCTAGAGCTTGTTCGAAAAATCTGGACAATTTTGAAATGAACTAGGTATTAAGTTTCTCGTGGACACTGATTAGGGTTTGGATTAACTATGTTCATAGTATGGCCTATTTATAACTAGTGAAAGGGGAGATTTGGTCATGATTACTCTAAGCCGTTGGTTTTATGCTAAAAGAGTAACGAGGTTCATTTGATCTATTAGTCAATATTCGGACCTTGTTTGACTCCGCTTCGGTTGAATCTTTAATTTTGTTATGCTTGTCTTGATTAATTAGCGATAGGTCGGTTAGATTTGGGCCCTATGTGAGTAAATCATGGGGTTAAACTTGATGTTCAAATGATCGGGCATATTTGTTGGCTTCCTACGGTTGATTAAACGGACTTGTGCGGTTCTTTACTGGTTCTACCCATGTTTAAACTAATATTGAGTGCTAACGGTCAGTAAGTGACATTATAAGTTAATTACATTAAAAAAAAAATTAAGATTTTTGGAAATCCAAAACAATGAAAATCCAGGATGTTACACTAACCCTAATTCATTTTTAAAGCCACGAATCCACATCTCGAAAAAGACTCGTTAAAGAGAAACGATCGCGATGTTTAACATGCTTAAATAATTGAGACACTTTTTGCACTATGGAAACAACCTTATCAAGTAGACCACATCCAACGGTCACGATAAAACCAACGGATAAAAAAGATTTTATAAAATTGGACAAAACCTAACCCATCAAGACTATAATCAAGAAAGCTATATATGAGTATACGCAAGTGTGCATGCGCGTACATTAATAATTAAAGGTTTACATGCCAGGTTTCCACCAGTTGCACCCCCTATGCGTGCATAAGAACTTGGACATAATTTAACACACTTGCCAAGAGTCTATGTTGGACAAAGATATATAAATTATTTTTTCTCTCATTCTATCCAATATGGGACTAAAGAAAATCACAAAAGGAAAAAAATCAAACAAAGACAAAAACCAAACTAATACATTAGCTTTTCCAAACTATCATAGATTTATTAAAATACACATAATAAATGAAGGTGTTGATTATTTGTGGTTGTGGTCCCACAGACTGCAATTTCATGTAGCTCGTAAACTACAAATGACGCCTTTAAAAAATGAATAGCATGCTCTCGAGTTCTCTATGCGCATAAGCATTCGATGTCAAACTATCAATGAGTCGGGTCTCATGAACCCGAGTTGGTGTCGGGTGCAGATTTCTAACATATATGGACATTTATATGGTTGGGCTCATCTTAATAGATGGATAAATTCCCACATACATGTTAATTTAACACATGTATGGTGTAAGTGGACTTTTTGATAGGGGGTGGCTCAATAAACCTTATTTCATTACGTAGACGCTTCGCCAAAAAAAAATAAAAAAAAATCGACTTCATGGAATTCTAGTTGAACTTCAAAATAAGTCGCTAATTGGACATACGGTAATGTCACAAGGATTGGACTGAGTAGCTTGGATATGGGCCTAGATTGCTCGGGAGGCTAGGGATCTAACTGGATTATGCTAAACTTGGGCCATGCTCTCTTTTGTTGTTGTTTCCTCTCCTTGGTGGATGGATGGAATGGATGTAAGAGGTTTAAAGGTTTTTGAGATTAATTACTAGATAATTAGATTCGATGACTTTCGGGGATGATTGAAATAAGAAGGGGAGGGGGCTATTTGTAGACCCCAAACCCAACTTTTTGGTAAAATTTACAAAGTCTGAGGTTTAAAAAAGGCTTGGATGACTGGAATTCAAGATCGCCACATGGCATGATCTTTATGGCTGGATTGGAGGCATGGGCCGTAATTTTAAATACAAGAGATGAGCATCAGAGTTATTTCACATTGCCACACATTTAGATGTTGCAAAAGGAGGAAAACTAAGGGTGTAGAGCCTCTACCAAAACAGGAGACCTGCCACATGGCTGGCATCCCCCGGGGCCGATAGTTACAAACGGGGTCTCCTGCTTTGGCAGGTGAGCTCCCTTGTACGTGTGCTGGCTCTACTTCTAGGGGTGTGGGATTCCACTTTGCTCTAGATTCCGAATAAGATTAGTTTATGGTAGACTTTAGGCTTTACAAGTTGGGTAACTAGGTAGGCTAACTGGGTAAGTCAACTCAGCGGGTTGACTTGGTGAGCTGACTTAGTGAATTGATCAAGTTTGACTAGGCTTTTCCTATGATTAAGTTTTGGTTTTAGGGTTAGGGTTTTGTTGGATTTGACTGACTAGGTTGATTGAGTTTTGGCTTAGGGCTTAGATTACAATTAAGGTTTGAGCTAGGGTTTAGGGTTTGAGATATGATTTAGATTAGGTTTAGAGTTTTTATCCAACTTGATCAACTTATCGGCCCTGGAGTGAAGTGTCTATATCATCTTACACAATTAGCTCGCCGGATGAGTAGACCCACAACCAGTTCGCACAAGTGGGATCCAATGTTAGGAAATCTAAGCCGTTGATATGATGGGTCCCACCGTGAATGACCCATGAACAAGAAATTGCTGATACAAATATACTTTTTCTGGCTGAGTATTGGCCATTGCTACATTCTCCTTCTCATTGCTAGCTTCCCATTATGATTTTTGTGCACATTCAAGACCGAGTAGATCAAATCATATGGACGGTTTGGATCACTGAATCATGTCCTCGCCGGTCCAAACCGAAAACCGACTGTACGGTAGAAACTATCCAGCTGCCAGCTGGGCATCATGCAATACATGTGTATCAGTGATTCAGCACGGAAATTACTGTGGGGTTTGCTAGATTGCATGGCCACAAATTGCTACACGTGGGAAAGTTATCAATGGATCTGAGGTCATCATTCAATGATCCAAACGGTTCAGATGATGGGCCTCACCTTAGATGGGGAATTGCCTCAAAATAAAAACTTTCAGTTGAAAATTTCTAAGATCTTAGATAATTAGTTCTTTCTTTTAAGCATGGATGGTTCCCTTAACATTTGAATAATCAAAGTTATAAGTATTTTGATCTTTTTATTGGGATATTCACCATCTACGGATTAGATATAATATTAACGGTTTAGATCATTGGAAAGGACACCAATCTAAGGACTAAAATCCAGATGTGTCCTATTACAACCTAACAAAATGTATTCTAGTAAAGGTCAAATAACAAGGATGATATGAAATCTAGAACAAGATTTTTTTTATTTTTTATTTTTAAAGAAAAAAAAATAAGAAAGGGAAAATTTGAAATTTTATTATCCAATAATGTTTAAACTTTCTAATTAAAAGTAGAAAACTTTAATTAGGAATTTTAATTCAATTAAATTAGAATTCACCAAAATAATAATTTTAACTAAAAATAAAAAGCTTTAATTAGCATGATTAGAAGATATTCCTAAGAAAATCCAAATAAAAACTTGTTTAGGATGATTCCTTTATATGTATGATTTCAAATTTTAAGTATTATTTTATGAAATTGATATACGCGATCCATTACGTGAGTTGGTTGACCTAGAGTGACCTGTGACAATAAAAATTTATAAGCCATGTGTCCCATAACAATACCGCCATCAAAAGTTACAGATGATTTATAATTCACACTTCAAAAGTCAATTTCTCCTAATCCGAAATGAACTTCTTCAAATTAGATGCACCTTAAATCCAATTAGAGTATGCCCTACAAAAGATTGGGCCTAAATCTTACAAACTACTACTTTTGTTTAGACTTCTTTTAATCTAGCTATGCCATTAGTAGATATGTGGCCCGCTCTACATCATTAATTATCCTATATATCCTAATTTGGGGTATACATCGAATCGAGCTGGCCTCAGCTCGACATGGCTTGAACAGTGGCTGACCTCAGCTCGAACTTGGCTCGGCTCAGTCCTCGAGCTTGACTGGCCAGCTCAGCTTGGTTCGGTCAGCAGCTCGGGCCAAGTTCAAGCCAAGATCGAGCCGAGTTCACCATTGAGGCATTTCTACAAACACTTGAACTACAACTTCAAAATCTCACTGTTTTACAAATAGAGGCAATGGTTTTATAAGTATTTTCTCAAACATCTTCTAAGTAACATTTAAAAAATAAAATAAATAATAAATAATAATTTTAAAAAAAAAATAGAGAGAGAAAAAAGGTATTTGTTTTATGTACATACCTTTCTTGCCAGCAGCCAAACCTTCCTTGCCACCTTGCCAGTAATTAAACCTTCCTCGCTACGAACCACATTTCGTTGAGTCATTTTATCAAACAATTGGTGAGCAACATTAATGGCAAAGTAACCAAGTCACCGAACTAGTTCGATTCGAGTTGGATTCGATTCGAGTCGAGTCAATCTGGGGCCTACTCGAACTCATTTTCGAGCTCGAAAAATCAGCTCAACTCGGCTCAAACTCAGCTTCGAACCAAGACGAATTGAGCTTTTTCGAGTTGAGTGGAGTGAGCTAACCGAGCTAGCTCGGTTCGTGCACACCCCTTCTCCTAATTATCGTGCCATATACTCAAATTTTGAGTTTCACGGTATCAAGCTTCACACGCACTCCTTGTGATGGAATGGTATGGGTACTCAAAAATTGTATGTTGTCATATATAAATTGAAATAATACCATTAGAATTTTTTTTAGTTGTCTAATAAATGTCCATCAATTAGATAGTTAGGTGATTAAATAAGTGTAATCTTTCTTTTTTGGCTGTCTATATACGTCCTTCCATCAATCAGATAGACATGTGATTAAACAAGTAGAGCTTTATTATTTAATTTTTAATTATGATTAGTGAAGCCTTGAATCATAAGCTAGACACTTTTAATGTGAATTACTTGTATGGCACGTGTCCAATTCTTAGAGAATTTAAGTACATGAGGATCAACCATCATGTAGAGCCAGAGTATTTATGTTTTATTTTGCAAGTAAGGCTCTCTTGTGCCGCCTTGTGATGATCCAGACCATTCATCTCTAGATGCCCCGTGTCATCGGCCAACCATGCAAAATTACTACCAAATAATAGACTCCATTCAAAAAAGGGCTTCTAGATGAACGGTCCGGATCATCATGCCTATCAAATACACTCTTCCAAAGACATTAATTGCCACTGATTCATACCAATCACATCAATTACACGCGCCTAAACAACCCCTTACGTGAAAGGTCGTGATCTCATGTAATGGAGATTCTTTCCATGCGGAATGTATATGCCACGAGTGCTTCTAGATGAACGGTCCAGATCATCATGTGGTACAGGAAGAGGCCTGACCAGATCTACCGTCCCTATTTCATTCTACATGAGCTACGTACACAAACTGATCCAATCATCCAAGGAAGGTCTCCATTTCCCCTCGCACACAACACCTTTCCCACCAATGTGTCACATATGGACGACATCATATAGATCACCTTCTCAATAGACGACCTACAACATAAGATGAATCAGATGAACGGTTCAGATCACTTAAACATGGCCCCACTTGTATAGACTAGGTGCACCAAAACCTTGTAATTCCTCTTCGATGCATGGCATCTTAATCATTGCATCCACCATAGAATATAGAGGTTGAGAAACACAGGACCGTTGAAAGGGCATACCAGATTATGGAGTGGGGAAGAAAATCCAGTGACGTTGACATGATGGCCCACATGTCTAAACTGTTGCTGGGCCACACGTGATCAATGCACATCCGAAAAAGAGAATAGAATCCAACCCTTTTATCTTTTCAAGCACAATTTCAATACGCACAGTGCGGTACCAGAATTCGGTACGCACATATCTCCTACCGTTGAAATGGTTGGCCCGAATCCCGAAAGCATTCCAAATTATAGTTTTATTTAAAAAACCCAGTTTGGAATTTAGGATAAGATCACCGTCCGCTGTTATTTGATGGTCTTGATGCAATGTGTGAACAGAAACATGATCAGAACCGTTCATCTGATAGGCCCAGTCATGGATGGATTATAACCCAAAAAATGATTGGAACTGAGCTGCCAAATCAGGGATTTTTGGCCACTAAATCTCAACCACTGGGACCACTTTATTTTCCCTAGCCGACCATATGTGATGATCAAATCTTCTAATGGGTGGTTAGGAACATCCATCTGTAAACAATCAAAATCCATGGCACCAAATGCAAGTGCATGATCATTAAAATACAACTCATAGCATCGGATGCTTTTCCCTATAAAATTAAAAAATAATAATAATAATGGTAAAGAAAAAGCTACAGACCATGAAATTAATAATTTAAAATTATAGAGATTCCAAAAAATGATTAGTGTCCTTTTTTTTTTTTTTTTTGAACTAGCGGTTGTATCATTGATGGAGTGGTTACGATGACACTTGATTAGAGGAACTAACCCATTCCAACCGTTTGATCAAGTGTAGGATAGACAGCTCAAAGTTTGAACGGTCAGGATCAACCAGTCTGAGAGAATTCTGAGGCCCTCCATCCATCATAGAACTCATCAATCCAACCGTCTATATGATCTTTCAAATAAGTGGAACACACAATCCCACGTTTTCCCATTATCCAATCTCGTGGATGGCCCAATCAAGACCATACAATGAGGGGAGATGATCTTTACTTGATCCCATCAGATTCAAAGAGCCAATGGAGGTGGGGCCCACTTCCCATCACCATCTGATCTTGAACACATATCTACTGTATCATTGCCATCATTTGGGGTCATTTCTCATTAGTGACAACCAATGATATTAAAAGGTGGTGGGTCCCACAATGTCTCGGAAAGGAGATTTAAAGGGAGCCGCTAATTACCTAGAGTGGAAAGTGTGGGTGTATCTATCAATCAGGTGGGTGCAGATATCAATACAAAAAATCAAAAATGAAAAGTTACATATGAAATCCAACCCCATTTTTTGTAATCTTCAGTACATGTTCCAAAATACGCTTCACGTGCTCTCCAATCTCGTCTTCTTCGTACGAAGTCACATACTTCACTGCAAAAGCAACGTGCGATCGCCTCACGTGGGAACAAGATACACGCGTGAGAGATCAGAACCGTTCTTTAGGCGATCCCAACCGTGTAGATTCCGTAGAGTGAAAACCATGCATGTATGATCATCTTGTGGGGCACAATGGAATGAAAAAAATGGGAAAGAAACGGACGGATGGAAAGAAGTTGATTGGTGGTTGAGATTATCTGCGCATGAGTGGGTCGCCAGATGATGATATTTGCATGATCTTTTGGATGCAATGGAATCTGCACGGTGAGGATCAACTGACAAGCGGGTCTGATTTCACACACGCGTGACTCGCACCCACGTATAAGGCGAATCCACGAGAAGGAAAAAATAAGCATTTCTCTAGGTGAGAATAAACCATTCAAGAGGTAAAATGATTGATAGAATGCAGGACCACCCAGTATCACGTGGACCTCCACAGTTTATGGAACCTGCTCTGCATAATCGGAACCGTCTATCTCGTGGGTCCAAATATGGATGAGAAGGACAAACCGGATACTCCACGGCCCACAAATAGATCTTTAAATGATAGGCAACATGGCTCATTCATAAGGGCTGGCCATCTTCATGATTGGAACAGTTTATCTTTTGGGCCCAAACAATGATGACGAGCACATAAAAAGCTAATCACCCTATACTCTATGGTTCGTAAATGTAAAAGATGAGTTACATATGTTCTAAAGGAGGTGAATACTACATTATCAATTTCTTATGATAAAATGCAGGAAATATATTATCAATTGCATGATGTATTAAAACTTAGATTCCAATCAATTTGTAGGATAAATTTCACCTATTATTTTTAAACAAAATAACCTTATTTCACGACATACTTAGAATCATTCTTTCAAAATAGTAAATGATAAATAATCAAATAAATCAATCACCACAAATGTACAATAAGTTATACTAGTTTGATGTTTAACACACATCTACTCTACTTCCAAAACTACTATCCTCGTAATTTTGACTTTACATTACATCAAAGTTTTCACAGGTTTACCTTAACAGAATTATTGTAATTTTTACGGGCTTACCACAATAAAATTTCGTTTTGTGATTTTCATAAGCTTATAACAAATCAACAACCTCCTTTGTAATTTTCATGGTCTTACCACAAATCAAACCAAATAAGATTTCTAGGCTATTTCAACAAATCCAAATGGAATAAAATATTAACAGTACTTATCTTCAAAAGACAGAGCGTCGTTTTGAAAATGTAGTCGAGGTTTCAAGCAGCGATTTTCTTTTTTGAGTGTCGATGAAGTAATATATACTCAATCAAAAAGAGTATAAGGATTTAATATTATTCAAATAATATAAACTCTAACTGTTGCATATTCAATTCTCTATTTATCAAGTAGAGTATAAATTACTCTCTAATTGCATTTAAAAATAACATGGAAAAATGAATTGAATAAGATAAAATAAATAAGAATTACCACACATATAACTTTGAAATAACTTGAGTTTCTCTCTAACTTCAGAAAGGTTTATCACAAAATTTCATTATACAAATGAATGAAAGAAAATCTTTATTTATAGCCAAAGGGATTGAAAATTCGATCCGCCTAAAAATAGATTCGACTGGTCGGATTCTAATGATTTCGTTCCAATGACTATCAAATTATGCGAGATAACATTTACTAAAAATTCAACTGGTGGAATTCAGGGTTCGACTAGTCAAAATCCCTTTAAAATCTAAAAGTTCCATTGTTAGAAACTTCTGAAAACTTCACTCAAGACACCTTTAGGCTGGCCCAATGCTAAGTTGGGCCGGCTAAACTTGCAATAGATTTTATGAGTCTTGTTGTAAACTTCAACTAAGCCGAGTAAAGTCCAGCTAATTGAACCTGAAGTTAGGTTGGCCGAACTTTAATGAACTTAACCTATAAATTATGCGTCTTAAACATTTAATGTCATGTTTCAAAAGCACCTAACCTAAGATCTTTCTATAGTCATTCGACTTGCCAGTTGACATATACATTGATCTTTGTTTTGAAACCAAGCAAGTCTTGAAGTATTAAAATGTTGAAACCATATTCATGAGGTGTCATAAAGAGCTTAAGTATACTTGAAATCTAACCATTATTTTATGTACGGAATTCAACAGCTTCAAATATGCTTCCAATACAAGCATTTACAAAATAGATCCTTCTAGGGTCATTCAACGCAACGTTTGACATATACATTGATCTTTGTCTTGATACCACACCAAATCCTTAAGTCTTAAAACGTTGAGATAATACTCGTGAGGTGCCATAAAGAACCGAAGTGTTTTCAAAATCTAACCATTATTTCACGTGTGAAATTCGACAAATATGCCTCAAATACAAACACTTATAAAATGAATTTGGCCCATTTACAATAGTAGGCCCACAAAAAATGATGGGCCCACAACACCATTGAGGCTTTACAGAGAGGTACGGAGGAATTGCCGGCGATTGGAGAGCCCCCAAGAAAGGAACAAAAATGTGGGGGAGAAACATTGGTTGGTGGGCCCCACTCATCATCAATTGATCAGAGCAGCCGGATAAGGACGAGCCATAATACATACAGGTTGGATATCATCTTTTCCATCCTCCTACACGAGTTTACACGTGTTGACTGCGATTTTTCAACAGACAGCTGCAGCCCGTCTTGTCCTCTTCCCTCCTACCGTTTTCTCTACTAACTTGTATTTATTTCATAGAAAACAATTGTCTGGACCACCTAAATTGGTACATGGGCCCCACCACAGAGAGATCGCATACCGTCACACTGATTGGAGAATCCTAACCGTCCCACCAATATACCCAGCTGGATGCTCGTTGAATGCTAACCACTGGCTATTTTGTTCTGACCGTCCATTTTCCAACCACCAATCCAACGGTTAAAATCGAGTGGCCGGTGTGATATTGACCACACATTGAGCCCACCTCAACTGTTTCGTTCGATGTGCTTAGCTATCTATTTACAAAGTGAGATCTCCCATTCGTAGGTGGTCCTGCAACACACCAATCTACGTCTCATTTATTTATGTGGAGTTGATACTCCGGCAAAGTACGATACTTGATACGCAGGCAATCAGAAATTGGAGGCATATATTAAACCGCTTAAATCGCAGGCCCCACTGTCCCCAAGTCACCATCTAAAAATCAGACACGTTGAACAATCCTAACCTCTGATACGTGCACACTTGTTCCTTGAAATATACCATCAGATGCTTTTCGTTTTTAACCGTCCAATAAACGTTCACCAATCTGATATTCAGGTTACCAAACAAGTGTAATTTATAGTCCATGATACATCTAAACTGAGACCCATTAATCCAACAGCTTCATTTGCAACTTCAAAGTGCCTGTGTATCATCCATCACCTCCTGCCAGAGTAACAAAGTTTTTCTCTCTTCCTTTCCATTATTTTTATTTAAGATGCGTTCATAACTACAGTGCACAAGGGGCGTAGTACGCATACCGTATATCAACACCGTCAGATGAGATGTATGTCTCTCAACCTACCCTACCTAATAATGGGAGAAAAGAAAGCCCTAGCTGGCCTATTGGAATGAGTCCAAGCTGACCTTCCAACGTAAGCTTGACCAACCTTTTCAGACCCCACATACAGCTGTTTGGTTGGCCACCCAAAAAAAAGAGTTCTTGCGGACGGCTGCAAATTGATATTGCTATCCACGAGAATATACACCGATATAAAAGGAATTACAGAACATTCCTCATCTCTCTATTAGCCATAGCCAAGCTCACATTGAACGGACCAGATCACACGGTCGAACCATGCTTAATAGGAAACAGGCAAGGCTACACGTTCAAAAGGTGAAGGCCCACTTACCAAACGGCTAAGATCTTTAGATCAACGTAATTGAACCGTAGCCCACCTGTAGTGGGGCCCACCAGATAGAATTTGACATATGACCCGTTTGGTATCAATCCCAATGCAGATTATTTTTCATGTCACGTTACTGATAAGAAGAATCCTAACGATTTGATGTATTAACCAACGCTTTGAAAGTATTATGAGATTAGGGAGGTTTGCTAATTCCACAAGCGTGTGAGGATCCCTGCAAATCCACACGTGCCAACGTAGAAAACGTGTGGGAAATCAAATTCAGGCCACTTCACGCCCAAGGTGGACCCCAGCATGCAAAACAAATTGGAGAAAAAAATGTTTGGACCGTCAGTTTAATTCGACCATTGTGGCCCACCTGAATATTAAAACTGTCCTATTTTTTAGGGAGATGATAAAGCCTCATTTCTAAACAAATGTAAAAGTTCAGATCTTACACGTGTTCCATATTGGCACATGTGCTTATGTGTGGACGGGCAAGCCTTCACACGCGGGTGGAACTAGCAAACCTTTACGTGACATTTTTCTATTTAATGAATGAATTACACCATAAATGTCATTGTTTCATAAATAGGAACACTTGGATCGTCCAATCCAATGATCTAGACCATTCATTTGGCCCACGCAATTAATGGGCTACAATTTCATCAATAACCTTTAATATGGACGGTCAAAATCCTTTCCAAAAATACGTCCATCCAATCATCTGATCCATCGATTTCCTAAGGGCCCGTCATGGATTGCATATGATTAAGTGAATCGATGCAACTAGGAGCACCATAAGTTATAAGTACTCTAACAGCATTCGAGCAGTTCTATATCGGTGCTTCGCGCGTTCAATAAAGCTCCTGTACAAGTCACACGTGTGCGAGCATGGCACATGGGTCTGAGATCCAATCCCTCTTATGGATGGATTGGATCTTGGACCCAAAGGCCATGCTGGCACATGGGTGGAATGTACACACGCGTATCAACTTCATTTCGTACAATTATCGTGTCCAGATCAGCAGGGTCCATGCACTCTCCGAGGACCTGCTTTCACACGTGTGAATGATCCAATCCGATCATCATAGAAGATCATGTAGAGTCCTGGCCCAAACTTCAATTTGGCATTTGAGCCACAACCGTTCACAAGAAATCGGCTGGTAAATATGAAATGGTTACCTTGAAATTTTGGTTTTTGTTTTTTTTTTTTTTTTTTAATAAAAGTGGTAATTGGAGAAATGTGGGGCCCAGCAGGTGTATGTTTGACATCCAACCCGTCTGACATATACACCATACCATCATTACGAGAGGAAACAAAACTCCAACGATCAATTGATAAGATGGGACAATTCAAAAAAACTAATACACGCCACTAAAAAAATATAAAAACTTCATGTGTAGCCTATCTGGTGGTGATTTGATCAGTCAGGTTTTTGGGTGTGTAAATGGCCAATTTCATACGTCAGATGGATTTGATGTCATACATATACCACAGTGGCTCTATAATTCTCAACTTCACCAGCTTTTAATATAAATATTATTATTTTTATAGAAGTACTTAATTAATATAAAATTTATATTCTAATACTTTTTGAAAAAACTACCTCATTAACCAATATGATTATCATTTTACTAGTTAAAAGACACTCACGAGCCAATGAGTGCATGGCTTCGGTGGGCCCATATTAGAACAAGAATCCGAAAAATCAACTCTATCTGAGATTCAGGTGGACCAGTTGATTGGAAATAGTGTACAAGGTAATGTTTACCTTCCAAAATGTTGCCGTTAGTGTAACTCATGAGAACCCCTATTAGATATTATTTTTGCGACATGGGCCTAAATGTTTGTGTTAAATTTAACAATTGGAGTGAATTTCATATAATCATCATGGTAAGCTCAGTAAAAAAACAAAAGCCAACATCTCTCTCCCAACTCTCCATGAGTTTGGGCCACCAGAATCACAGGTTAGCCTGATTTTGCCTTTGGGCCTAATATTGGACTTAATATCTAATGATTGGGGTGGATATTATATAAATATTCTAATGGGCACCCTTGAAATCAAGAGGTACATCCCACTCCATCTTTTATCTTTATACTCTTTGTACCATTTGAGAGGGATGCTGGACTTATTTTAGCCGAGGCACACCATGATGTTTATGTAAGATCTACTTCGACCATTAGATGTGTAATCTTAGTTAAGGCCTTAGAAAAAAATAAAGATAAGTTATGATTCAGGTGATACACACCAAAGAAAATTGTTGGGAGAGAGATGCTCACCCTTGATTTTTAGAGAGTCTAACATGATGATTAAATGAAATCTACTCTAACGATTAGATGCTACACAAAAATCAGATGGACTATACCAAGGGAAACCATTTAAAGGGTGATTGTTGCCAAGTACGATGTTTCCAATCATGTGATCCACCTAAGTCATAAATGGGGGTGATTTTTGGACCATTGACTTGACATAAGGTGACACACAAGTGGTCAAGATGGATTTTACATAAACATCATAATGTGGTATACGCAAGCAATCGAACATTTGCTCAAACACCAACCCAACCAGCCGAAAAAATCAAATAATAACGGAAAGTAGTGGAATGATAATAATTATAGACTAATGAGGTAGTTGTTTGAAAACCTTTTTGACAAAGGTATCAAAATGTAAATTCCATATTAATTAGATGGTAATTTATAAAATTACTCTTAAAAAAAATACATGAGCATTTTAGTAATTTCATCTCTTACAAAAGCATCTCCCTTAAATTTCCTTTAGTAAAGGCATTATTTGTTAAAATGCAAATTTCTAAGGAATTTTGTTGTAATAATTCCTTATTTAGTTTTTTTTTTTTTTTTTACACGCACACACACCCCACACACGCATGCCGTGGGATTTCACCACTGATGGGTACTCAAAACCTTGACCCGGTGTTGAAACTCTTGGGAGTCTACCACCCGGGTAAGAGTAATGACCCTAATTCCTTATTTAGTTATTTATATAGCATTTTTTTAAAAACAAAGGCTTTAAATACCACTTACCTCAAATGTAGAGCACAGAAGAAATGGAGAAAGAGCTAAAGGTAAAGGTAGGATTCCATGTAAGCGCCAATTGTTGTCAGATGTCTTCAATCTATCTGAAACAAAGTCTATCGATGGCATCGACAAACCATTCAATCCTATCGACAGTGTACTCGATCCTATCGAGAAATTTTGAAAAAATTTAAGTTGCTCGTTGGACAGTTTTTGGAGTGTTACTCAATCCCATTGAAGGTGGCTTCAATCCCATCGACAAACCCTCGATGCCTATCGATCTTATTGAAGTTCCTATCGACAGATGCATGCGATTTTGTGAAAATGCATAATTTGTTTCTTAATTCAATTATAACTCTATATAAGGGGTTGTAAACGAGAGAATTAGGGTTAATCACATACAAGGAGCTTTTAGAGCGAGAGAGAGAGAGAGAGAGAGAGAGAGAGAGAGAGAGAGAGAGCAAAGCAAAGGTTTTATGAAAGGATTTTGGGGTTGTTCGGATCAGTAAGTCCATCCATCTCTTGTAATTTCGTTTTCACAGTGGATTCATTATCGCTTTGTGCCATTGTTTTTTCTTACAAGGGTTTTTTCCATGTAAAAATCATGTAAACTCTGTGTGTCTGCGTTAAGTTTGATTTCGTCTTGTTTGATTGAATTCAAGTTCGCTATCGCGCTATCCCCAACAAGCGGTATCAGAGCAAATATTGAGATTACGAGTTCTAATATGAAATATGTCGACAAAAGAGTCTAACATGAAGTATGAAACGGAGAAATTCACCGATAAAAATAACTTTAAAGTATGGAAAATTAAGATGATGGGCCTTCTAGTTCAACAAGGATTGCAATATGCTCTCCTTAGTAAGGCAAAGCGTCTTGCATTTATGAGTGATGAAGAGTATGATGAACTTGATGAGAGAGCTACAACTTTGATCCAATTGTGTCTAGCGGATAATATTTTCTATTATGTCCTAGAACAAAAGACCACCACAGGGGAATAGATGAAACTAAATATTTTACACATGAAGAAATTCATGGGCAGTCGTCTATACCTTAAGAAACAGTTCTATAACCTTTTAGATGATAGATGGGTCTAATATCAATGAACACATGTGCACATTCAATGAATTGCTTTATAAACTAACGAATGTAGAGGTTAAGATTAAATAATAATAATAATAATAATAATAAAGATAAAATCCTTAATTCTATTGAATTCACTCCCACCGTCTTATGATAATCTCGTAAACACTCTAATCCACGGTAGGGATACCATCAATGTTGAAACCGTCATCTCAGCCCTTCACGAGAAGTAAATGAGAATGAAAGACTGTGGTGAGTATACCTCTACAGATGCATTAGTTACTATAGAAAGGAATTTTAAATGGGAAAACGAAAATTCTCGGTCTATATCTAAATTGAAAGCGAATGAGAATATGAAGTGTTAGAATTATTAAATGACAAGGTACTTGAAGAAGGATTATTGGAATCCTAAGGCACAGAAGGGAGAGAAATTTGGAATGCGATGAAGGAAGCCAATAGATCGTGATCTAGTGAGGAGGAGGACGGTGGTGATGTCTTGCCATATCCAAATCTGGCTACCTCAGTAACGACTGGATTTTGGATTTTAAGGCTTCGTGCCATATGACTTCTCACAAGGATTAGTTCACTATTTAAAGCAAGTATAATGGTGGACAGGTTTTTATGGGCAATAATATTGCATATAAGGTGGTTAGCATTCGTTCGGTGCGCATCAAGTGTAGTATATTCTATGGGGTGTAGTATATTCTAACAAATGTACGATGCATTTCAGACGTCAAGAAAAACCCGATCTCTCTTAGAGCATTAAAGGCAGTTGAGTACAAATTTATTGGTTTTGATCGGATCCTTAAAGTTTCTAAATTGACTCTCATATTAATGAAAGCGTAGTAAAGTAATAACCTTTATAAATTGATTAATTGGGAATACTGTATCGGGTGAATTTACAGCATTTATAGCAGAATCTGCATCGGCACGATTATAGCATGCACGTCATGGCGACATGAGCAATTATTGTATGTATGTACTTTCTGATCATAACTTGATTCCTGACTTTAAATATGTTAATTTTTATATATGTAAGCATTATATATATGGTAAACAATCACCAATAACTTTTAAGACTGAAAAACATGCATGTAAGGGACTGCTTGAGTATGTGCATTTAGATGTATTGGGTTAGCATTTTATGTCTCATTCATCTATGACTACTCTAGAAAAGTGTGAGTTTATTTTTTAAAAAATAAATCCAATGTATTCATCACATTTAAAATGTGCAAGGCAATTGTTGAGAAGCAGACGACAGAAACTGAAAGTTCTAAGGACAAACAATGGAGGTAAATTTACTTCAAAGGAATTCAACTAATTTTTAAAATATGGTAGGATTGTGAGGCACAATACAGTGAATGATACACCTGAGCAAAATGATGTGGTGAAACGAATGAATCAAGCTCTCCTGGAGAGAGCCTGAAGCATGTTGAGCAATGCTAGATTGGGCACGGAGTTATGGACTAAGACAGTTAACATGGCTTATTACCTGATGAATCAATCACCATCTACGCCAATAGACTATAAGATTTCATAATAAATGTGGAGTGGTCACAATGTTAATTACTCGCAGTTGCGGATTTTTTGTTGAGATGCTTATTCTTATGTACTGTTAGTTTGAAAGATATAAGTTAGACCAAAGGATGAAGAAACTTACCTTTGTGGGTTATGATGATGACATGAAACAATACAAGATATATGACCTTATCACTCAGAAAATCACTTTCAGCCACGACATCCGGTTTGATGAGGATTCTGTGTTCCGTAAATAAGAACACAAGAAATCAGAGAAATCAACAGTTATTAATGTTGAGATTAAAAAGGGTGAAACACGGACTGAACCCATGCTGTAGACAGAGGTACATGAGTAGGTGGAGCAATCACTTCTCAAAAGGAATCCATCGAGAGATCACAAATTACCGACCAGATACGGAGATAACTCGATGTTGCATTCACCCTTATTACAGATGAGGGGGATCTGTATACCTTCTAAAAAGCATTAGATGACCCTGATGCTGAAAAGTGGATGACGGTCATGCATGACGAGATTGACTCTTTGCATAAGAATGATATATGAAAGCTGGTGGAACTTCCAGTTTAACGTAAAGCGATAGGTTATAAGTAAATTTACTAGAAGAAGCAGAATAGATACAAGACAAGATTAGTCGTGAAAGGATATGCACAAAAGGAGGGTATCGAATTCAGCAAAATTTTTATACATGTGGTCAAGTAGGTGTTTATCAAATTTGTATTAACATTGGTTGTTCAATACAACTTAAAATTGAAATAGATAGATGTGAAGATTGCTTTCCTACATGGGGAGTTGAAATATCATATTTACATGAAGCAACCAAAAGAGTTCAAAGTGAAAGGGGTTAAATAATAAAATTTAAAGACCAAAATCAAAAAATGGAAGATGGAAGAATTCCGAAAGAGAGAATTTGAATCTGAGGCTTTATTCACAGAACTTCAACACATTGATAACAGACCCGATGATGATCCTCTCCTGATGGAAGTCTTATCACGAAGAATCCAGATCATTCAGGCTATCTCTGCTAGAGCTTTAGAAGATGAGCGGTCTTGGAAGCTGAAATCAAGAGCCAAATGGATTTCAGAGGGTGAAAAGAATAACAAATTCTTTCATAATTTAACTAATATGAGAGCCAGGGCAAATGCTATCCACAGCATCACCATCGATGATAAAGACAAAATTGCGGACCGTGCAGTTGCTCATTTCAATTTTGTCCTCTCTTCTGAAGGATGGACCAGACCTCAATTGGACGAGATCCATTTTCGTTCGTTGCTGAGTTTGGAAGTAGACCTTCTTGAGACTCCTTTCACGAAAGAGGAAACTAAAGAAGCTCTAGACGCGATGGCAAGAGACAAAGCCCCTGGGCCTGATGGTTTTCCTATTCTTTTCTACCAAACCTTCTGGACCACTGTCTGTTCTGATGTCAAGGAATTCTTAGCCAAATTTCACTTCAGGGGCAAACTATCCAAAGGCATCGGTGCTTCTTTCATTGCCCTCATTCCCAAAGTCGTTGGTGCTAATTCTTTTTCAGATTTTAGGCCCATCAATCTCATTGGCAGCCCTCACAAGATTTTGGCTAAAATTCTGTCCACAAGGCTCGCTTCAGTAATGGCGAAATTAATCTCCAAAAATCAGAATGCTTTCTTAAAGGGCAGGCAAATTATCGATGGTGCCTTGATAGCAAATGAAGTGCTACACTCTTGTCACAGGTATGGTTAAAGAAGTTTATTCTGCAAGCTAGACATTGAGACAGCTTACGACCATGTTGATTGGGAGTTTTTGCATTACATGCTTCTTCGAATGGGCTTTGGTGCTAAATGGAGAAGATGGATCAAGGCTTGCGTCGAATCAGCTCATTTTTCGGTCCTCCTCAACGGAGTTCCGAAGGGATTTTTTCCTTCCTCAAGAGGTCTACACTAGGTAGACCCTTTATCTCCCCTCCTCTTTCTGACGATTGGTGAAGCCCTTTCTCAGATGTTGCTTATGGGTCAAAATGCTGGTATTTTTTGAGGCATATCCATGCCAGGAATCTCACCCAATAACACACATTCAATTCGCTGATGATACCCTAATCATGGCTGAAGCAGATCCAGTCTTCATTTCCAATCTCCACACAGCTCTAAAGTGTTTTGAAGCTGTCTTGAGCCTGTGAATAAATTCGGCTAAATCTAAGGTTTTGGGAGTCAACATATCTGCGCAACAACTCTCTGAATACGCTCAGTCCATGGGTTGCTCTGTTGCTTCATTCCTAACAACCCGATTTCTATGTGGGACAAGGTCATTGAAAAGGTTCAGAAGATGCTGGCGACATGGAAGTATAGATATCTATCTTTGGGGGGTAGGCTCACCCTCATTAAAGCTGCCTTATCCAATATTCCCATATACTTCATGTCCCTCTTTAAATGCCGCTCCTCTATTTTGCGCCGGATAGATAACCTGCGAAGGGACTTCTTGTTGTGTGTCAAGGATAACCAAAAGAAATTCCACCTCTTGGATTGGCAGGAAGTTTGCAACCATTTTCAGGAGGGAGGCGCGAGTATCAGGAGCCTGAAAACGATGAATCGTTCCCTTCTTGGCAAATGGTCTTGGAGACTGGGAGTGGAACAAGACGCCTTCTGGAACATCATCGTTAAATGAAAATATGGATGCTCCCCGGGAGGATGGTGGACCAAAAACTCTTCCGCTTATCGAGCCTCTTACATCTGGAAAGGTATTCTTCAGTCCAAAAATCCTGTGGTTGGGAACATTAGCTTTGTCCTTAGGAACGGTTCAGCGATCCGTTTCTGGGAAGACATCTGGCTAGGGGAGACCTCATTAAAGGACAGATTCCCATCTATCTACAATCTGGCTTTGGAGAAAAACAGTCCTGTTGCTTCCTATTTTTCTATTTTCAACTCGGGTCTAGTATGGGACATTTCGTGCAGAAAAATCTCCAAGACCGGGATGTCAGCAATTACATTCAACTCTTAGATTGTCTTTCAAGGGCGAGCCCGACTCAATTCAAACCTGACAGAATCATCTGGCTGAAGGATAAATCCTCCCGCTTTTCGATCAAATCTCGCTATACAGTCATTGCCCCTCTTCCCTCTTCAGACTCTCTGGCTACTCCTTTCATATGGCGTTACTCTACCCCTCCTAAGTTCATCTGTTTCGAATGGCTATCGGCTAAGAATCGGATCCTAATGATCGATAATCTCAAGAAGAAAGGAATGCAGCTAGTCAACATATGCCTATGTTGTATGGGCGACGAGGAATCTGTTGATCACCTTCTGATCCACTATCCCCTCATCTCCTAGATTCTCTTCAACTTCTTTATCAGTTTTAATATCAGCGGGTGTTTTCCGGCTACCACTTCTTCCTTGCTCGCTTATTGGCATGGATTCAAGTTGGGAAAAATCAGAACACAGGTGTGGAGAATGTCTATCCTCGCTATCTGGTGGGTGGTCTGGAAAGAGCGGAACGACAGATGTTTCAATAACATTCAATCCTCACCGCATTATGTGGGAACTAAGGCTAAAAATTTATTAATCAAATGAGCGGTTGCTGTCCCATGTCTTAAATATTTTAATTTTCTATTTCTTGTCTTGTAGCCTTGGCCTGCTATCTCAGCAGTCTTATTTTGTTCTTCCCCTGTTTTCTAATATATTCTAGTTAACTTTTTAAAAAAATAATAAAATTTATAAATTAAGGAGTTTGTTATTTGGTGAAGAACTTTATTTATTACTCACGTACTAAGTATATTAGTGTTCGTCATCATTTTTTTTAACAGATGCTCAAAGAAGATGGTGTAACTTTAAAAAAGATCCATACAAGCATAATCCTGACCGACATACTTATGAAAGTAATTCTTACGGAGGCTTCACGGAAGCTTGACTTGTGCATTAGAAGCAATAATAAAGTATGACGAGGTTAGCAGGATAACATCGTTACCCATGTTTCAACCCATGTGACTAAAAAGCTTAGGGCTCTTACACCAAGTTAGACATTAACATGATAACATCGCACTCGTTGGCAATATGCCAGATAACACCGCCGTTAGATTGACGGTCCAATTAGCTGGACCCAGATCAAGTCAACCGTCCAACTTCTGGCCTATGTATGGACGGTTAAAATGTTAAAATTGTCAAAAGGTCTACGCTCAAAAAGGTGAAATCCTAGGAAATAAATCTTCGTCGAACCGTCCATCACGTGGACCCCACCAAATATCAAGACAAACATCCGGCCATAATTATCAAGATATCCTACTTGCAATGTTTTCTAGATTAAACGTGTCAGCCGCACATTATTTTTGGATTTTTACTAGTCAGCCAATAATTGATAAACGGATAAAGGGGGGTTTTGTGCTATCACACCTGATGACGCATTCTCATCCACACGTGCGAACATGGAACACGTGTGGGAGATCCGAGCCTTCCATCAAGTAAGCTGCAATGTTTGGATGTCTGTCCTATACAACACGAAATGATCATACGCTCCAATGGATGGTAATTACCAGAGGTCCAAGTTGTATGGGACCCACCAGTCTATTTGATGTACCCACTAGATATCAAAATGCAGACTGATCTGTATAACTCAGGTGAGCCACAGCATAAGGAAAAACACGAGACATTGGGAAAGGGACGGCCACCAACTTCTAGATGGAATGCATGGTCCACCATACCATGTATATCTCATCTAACCCACTCATCAAGTGGGCCTCACAAGGATGAAAGGACGAGCTCGAAACTAGACCGTTCAAAAACTCACACTGGCCATGATCAGGATGGGATGTACGGTGAACATGAGATGCACCATTTGGATTCCATATTCACATCACAGGAAGGCCCCACACAGCTTAATTTTCAAGTGTATATGATCACTCCCCTGGGATTAAGCATCGTTTCAAAGTGATGGATGTCAAACGTGTTAATATTGGCACGTGTGCGTGGGTGTGGATGATGTTGAATTAACCAGCATTTTCGGTACCTTTTGTTTTGGTCTGCAGAGAGATGAGAGAATGCATATTGCGGCTGTATTGGATGGACGGGCCACACCTCGAGTTGCCCACGCCCCAAAAGTCACTCATTTTCTGGCCGTTGATCGTGAACCATTGGTAGATTTTACTTTCCGACTGTACTCTCAATTGAAAAACAAGGACCATATGAAACAGACACTGGGGCATGTGCAATCCAAGGTGGGCCTACGGATCCAATGGTCTAGATCAGTCAAGGTGGGTCACCAAAATATAGTGAGCACGCATCACCATAAATTTTGATAAAATATGAGTAGGAGCAAATGCTAAAGTGGCACCCCAATCCGTATAGAGAAGTAAATTGTAGGTCCCATCTATTAGGCAGTCAACAACTGCCAGCTAAGCCACCACTGTGGAATGATATATACATCCCAACCGCATGGTAATTGCTACATGTTAAATCCGTGCAGGACCCATCGATGATGTGCCTGTAGCACCCAAACAGTATCAACGTAGGCACCTTTCATACCAAGAAACTTCCCTACCAAAAATTAGGTGGTACACACCACTAAGGACCAATAGACAAATCACACGCGCACACACACACTCTCTCTCTCCCTGTGGGAAATGGTTACGAGTGGTCGAGCTCATGGGAACTTCCCAAGAGGTCGAGCTGTGTGGCCCCACCGTGATGCATGTCAAACATTAACACTGGAGAAATGGTTCCGTGCGGTTGAGCTTATGGGAACTTCCCATGAGGTCGAGATATATGGCCCCACCATGATGATGCATGTCGAACATTAACATTGTGCATTTGATGGGTCCCCTTTAAATTATGGGATATCCCAAAAATCAGTCGTATACCGAACTCAGGTGGGCCATACCATCTAAAATTATGTGAAGACATGCCTAAAACATATAAAAGTACTTGGTAGGGCTGACCTAAAATTTGGATGCATCTGAAAGTTGGTCAAACCTTTCATCCAAGTGGGACACAATGAATGGATGGGTTGGATTTGTGAACCACACCTTGATAGGCCCAAAAAAATGATTATGAATGTTTTAATGAGAGGGTAACCCCTCTCAACTTTTGTGCGTGGTGTGGCCCTTGAAAGTCATCAATTCACTTGATTTTGAAGCCCAAGGCCCACCATGGAATAGTACATCTGACTGATGGGGTAGATGTTCAATACGCACGACGGTGGGGCCCACACAGCTCGACCTCATTGGAAGTTCCCATGAGCTCGACCGCATAGAACCCTTTCATATATCACGAGCTTTCACGAGAATTTGTTGAGAATTCATTTATGGTGATATGAGCCCAAAATCTGAACCGTCCACCTGATGCAACACCTCATGAAACCTTTAGGGCCCAACTTTTACCCTGATCTAAAACTCTAGTGGGCCATGTCAAAAGAAAATAGTTTCCTTCCTTGATTTGACTCTCTTTCAAGAAGGCCCACCAAAGTTTTGAATCATAGTAAAAACTGCGCATTAGGGGTTTCATGAGGTGCTTCATTAAGTGGACAGTTCAGATTTTAAACTCATATCACTGGAAATGAGTTCTAAAAAGTTCTCACGAGAAAGGTGTGCAGCCGAGCATTCCTCTGTATATATTTATTAAGGCAAACTTAAATTTTGGAATGGCAGGTTTGGTTTCAGTGCATTCTTTCGGTCCCCATCCTCGTGATTTGTACTTAATGGCTGACTTCGATGACAGGTACAGAATCTCAAGTGTGGTGTACAATGCAGGAAAAAGCCATACGCTTCTTTAAGTTTATTTGTGGATTAGATTTAAAGACTGCCCTCGTGGGGAAGTAATGGCGCGACTTAGCTGCAACCGTGGACGCTAACCGTGGGCCCACCTCCATGTATTGTATGCTTTGTATATTTTACACTGTCCATCTGTTTGTTTTTTTTTTTTTTTTCTACATTATTTTAGGGCATGATCCTAAAAATGAAGCATATATACATTTCAAGTGGATGAAGGGAAAAAACAAATATCATCTTCATTCAAAACTTTCGTAGCCCATGGTCAATGACTACGGTATCCCGTGGTGTGGTCCACTTGAAATTTACCTTTGCTTTATTTTTGAAACCATGCCTTGAAATAAGCCAGCCAAATAAATGAACAGAGTGAACATACAATACATACATGGAGGCAAGCCCCATGGTCAACGTCCCACCCACATCAATGGTTCCAGAGTCCAGCTAAGTTGCATACGTGGAGTAAATCATCACACCTACAATCTATCCACGGTTCTCATGAGAACTTTTTTAAAACTAACCTCCCCTTATATGAACCCAAAATCTGAACTGTCCACGTGATGAAGCACCCTATAAAATCCTCAAAGCCCAACTTTCGCCTTGACCTAAAACTTTGGTGGGTCATGGCAAAAGGAAACAGTTTCCTCCCTTGATTTGTCTCTCTTTTTCTGTGGCCCACCAAAGTATTGGATCAGGGTGAAAGTTGGGCTCTAAAAGTTTCATGGGGTACTGCATCACGTGGATGATTCAGATTTTGGGCTCATATTACCAAAGATGAGTTCTGAAAAAGTTCTCACGAGACCTAAAGAGGATTGATGTGTATATCAGAGGAATGCTCACGTGTGCACCTTCTCATGTGAACTGAACACCGGCACGCACCTTTGCACATGTGTCATGGGCACATAATCTTAACTGTCCCCGTGATGTGGCACCCCTTCAAACCTCACAAGCCAACTTTCAACTTGATATAAAACTCTAGTGGGCCGTGGCAAAAGGAAACAATTTCCTCCCTTGATTTGCATTTCTCTTTGCTATGGCCCATTAGAGTTTTGTATCAGGCTGAAAATCGGGCCCGTTGAGTTTCAAGGGATGCCACATCCCATAGACCATTCAGATTTTGCATTCATAACACGTGTGTAAAGGTGCACACACCTGCACACCCGTTCTCATAGGTTTTTGTGATAACCTTTTCAAATCTCATCTCCCATGTTGAGTACAAAATCTGAATCGTCCATGCGATGCAGCACCTGATGAAACCCCCAGGGCCCAACTTTCATCCTGATCTAAAACTTTGGTGGGTCATGGCAAAAGAGGGGCAATTCAAAGGAGGAAACTGTTTCAAAAAAGTGAGAGGCATATCACAGGTGATGAGTTCCGAAAATGTGCTAACAAGAACTCATGAGAATTAGTGCGCGCAGGTGAGCATTCCTATATATATATATATATATATATATATATATATATAAAAGTAGCTCTCAAGTCCAACCAGTTGGATATAATACATAGTCCACTCATCAAATAACTTCTAACTTGTGAGATGAGTAAAACATCTAACCTGTGGATGACGTGCCATTTGTCCTATAACCGCTTTTGCATGATCAATCTTCATTCAACCACTAAATGGATAATGTGGCGTCGCACGATGCGCTCCAGCTGTATTACCATAGAATCCTTTTTGTATATCCCAAAAAATCTCTAAATACTCTACACAAATTCATCCATATCACACGCAACTCATTTTGACTAGCTTTTGCAGTCAAGTCAGCAAGTTTTAAAACTATGACTCAATCCATCATTTTTCTTCCACGAGTCAAGTGACCACATTCATCTTCCAACAGTAATGCCTTCAATTGTCTAATCCTGCCAACATTATTTACCAATGGCCCCATATTCCTCGATCAACAGTTGTATTTACCAGTTACTATTATCACCCAAACCACAACAATAATGAGATTATCTTATCATTACATGATTGGATTAAGGTCGTCTTTTATACAATGAGATTATCTTATCATAACACAGTTGATTACTCCATGATTGTATACTTTTTAAGCACTGAATATAGGTTGTACCTACAACCATTTAAAAAAAGACCCAAAAATACTTCCAAGGCCTAAATCGCTTTCCATCTTAAGGGAATCTTGATAATGGTAGCTCTTAAAGAAATCTTTAGTAGTGGAAAATTGCTATCACTTAACAGTCTGATGGAAAAAAAGGACGGTCCACTAGTGGAGGTGGGCCATGCTTTGTCTCTCAACTTCAAAAGGGCAATCAAGCCTAACTTTAAAGAATGGGTGGATGATATTCCTCGACATCTATTAGGATATTTGTCATTTCTAAGAACAGGGCCTTGAAAGCTATGTTTCGAACAATGGCAGTACCATAAGATCATAGGGTCTTTTTCTTTTTCTTTTTTCCTTTTTTCCTAACTCTTTATTCAAGGAGCTGAATTTTCCATTTCAAGCTTCAGATGACCAAATAACCCACGCAGGCATTCAACAGCACTTTGTCATGTTGTGACACGTGGCACTCTCTCGTTGATAGACTGAGATGGCCATTCCAACAAATATTAGCAACATTTTTAAAATATTGATTTTTTTGGATAAATGAAGTAATTTTTACAGCAAAAACAATTCATCAAGCTTTTACCAAATCATGCTCGGAGTCAAAATTAGGGGTGTACATCAAGCTGAACCGAGTCGAGCTGGCCTCAGCTCGACTTGGCTCGGCCACTAGCTGACCCTAGCTCAAACTCAGCTCGGCTCGGTCCTCGAGCCTGACTGGTCAGCTCGGCTCGATCAGCAGCTCGGGCCAATTCAAACCAAAATCGAGCCCCTGCAGCATTTTCACAAACAAATGCGGTGCACTTTCAATTTCTCACTGTATGTAAAACAACGACAGTATAGGCAACATCAAAATCAAGGAAAAATGATAATTGTTTCATAAACATACCTTCCTTGTCACCAGTCGACACTTCGTTGAGTCATTTCATCAAACACTTGGTGAGCAACGTTAATATCAAAGTAACCGAGTCAGCGTACTAGTTCGATCCGAGTTCAATCCGAGTCGAGTCAAGCTCGGGCGAACTCAAACTCGGTTTGAAATTTTTTTCGGGCTCAAAAAATCAGCTCCACTCAGCTTCGAACTGAGCCGAATTGAGTGAGCTAACCGAGCTAACTCAGTTTTTGTACACCGCTAGTCAAAATTCAGGAGCAGGGTTTTTTGAAGGGAGAAATTACCAAAATACCCATCTAATTTTTCTTTCGAAAGGTGACAAAATCTAGAATTTTGGGCCCCACATCCATCCGATATATGCATCCAAATCAAATCATCAGATGGGCCACACATGAATTTGTTTGTTTTTGGATAGAGTAAGTTGTTTTTTTTATGGTGTAGCCAATCTGATGATTGAATCCGGCAGAATTTTAGTTCTTTTCATCATCATGACCAAGTACACCTTTTGGACGAGCTGCATATCATACATATACAGGTTCCTCACAATCTTCTAATTTATCTCTTTTTAAGTATAACGTAATAAATGAAGGCATTTTGATCATTTAACCCCTTAAAAAGCCTACTCAAAATTTTCGATTGCCCACTCATAATTCAGTAAAATCCAAATTCTTGAGGAATTTGCAATAAAAACCTATTAATTTTAATATTCTCTCTCTAGTATCATGATTTTAATATAAATTTATTTAAATGTTAAAATGATTTGGAATCATACCTACATATTTAAAATTCTATAATTTTTTTTATTAATTTATAATAAAATAATGATTTTATATGTTGTCTTTAGCAAGAATTTCCAATAATTTTAGGGGACAAACGTCAAAATCTCAACCAAAGGATCTGTGGAGAACAGGATTTGTCAATATGGGCGGCGCAACCTATTCCACAAGTGCACATAATCAGAGTTTAGAATAGACCCAGCCCAAAAAGTTTAAAATTCCCGGGACCAACAAGCTTAGGCCCAGACCATTTGTGGCCCCAAACATCAATGGTGGCGGATAGAATGCCAAGCCAGTACAGTAGCCACTCTTAGATGGTTAGCTTGCCATTGATGACTATGCTTCTTAATATCAACATCATTTTAGGGTCCGTTTGGGTAGGGAACTCAGGGAAATTGGAATTAAGCCTAATCTTGATTTTGGTGAGCCCCATGCCCTAATACACGAGTTGAACCGAGTCAAGCTCGGCACAACTCGGCTTGGCTTGGCCAGCAGTTAACCCCAACTGGAATTTTGCTCGGTCCTCGAGCGTGGCTCAGTTTGGTAAGTAGCTTGAGCCTGTACGACATTTTCTCAAACACATATTGCATCTTCAATCTCCCACACTTATAATGCAAATCAGTAAGAGCCCTTTGTGAGAATTTCATCAAACTCCCAGCGAGCAATATCAAGATTAAGATATAAGGGCAGTCCTACAATATAAACTTTTTTTTTTGTTGCGAAGATTTATTTATTCAATCTTACCTTGAATACCCAATTCAAGAATATCCTAATACGAGGACAGTCCAAGAAACAACATTTCGTTGAGGCATTTCATTAAACACTCGGTGAGCAGCATCAAGATCAAAATGACTAAATCACCGAGCTGATTCGAGTTAGGGTAAAGCCGAGTCAAGTTGAGTTTAGGTAAGCTTGAACTCTGATCAAATTTTTTTTCAAGCTTCAAAAACCAGCTCGACTCAGTCCGAATCTAGTTTTAAGCAGAAGCAGTCAAGCTTTTCCGAGTCAAGTCAAGCAAGCTGACCGAGCGAACTCACTTATGTACAGCTCTACCTAAAAGTCAGATTCGTTGCACTAAAGCGGCACTTTCCTTTGCATGAGTGTGATCTTAAAAGTTTCTGGACCCCAAAAAAAGAAAAAGAAAACCATAATTGCAATTAAGCAAAGGTTGTGCATGGGACCCGCTTAATACCAATTTTATGGAATGCCCCACCAATATTCCCGTTATTAGGTACACCGACGATGATAAGGCCCACTTGGGTGGCATACAGAAAAAATTGGATGAGACCTGGTGGCCTATCTGATCAGTTGATTCAACCACAGTGGTACTAGGTAGTTTGATGACAGGAAAACTCTATTGAAGCCGTCTCTTTCAAAAATTTAGCAAGTGAAAAAGACTAGGAAACATGAGCGCATCCCATTCATGGTTAAAAAGCATAGGCAACTTGGACCAAATCATTGGTCCTGAGTTGAGTCAGGGCTCCTCAGACTCACCTGACTCAAGGGTGACTAGGAATACTGAAGCAGATCAGTTTCGACCATGTCCAAGTTGACATGGACGAGCGGCATCGGACTAAAACCATAACCATATCACATGGTAAGATGCATGATATCACATCCATAGTAATTCCATCATGAATCGCCCAAGGTGACACAAGGTATTGAACTGGATTGGGTCTGACCGAGTCCGGTTTAACTCGGATGAGTCGCCTCAAACTTGTTCGAGTCTTAAAAGTTAAAACCATGTCCATAACACATGGCATGACGCATGACCATACAACCTAGCTTGCCTTATTTCTACTTAGGTTCTTATGAGGGGAGTAAGCCTTTAAGCATCTAGGCCCCTTTCATGTTTTAAGGGTCTTTCCTAGCGAAAGTAATGTGGGAGTCCTGCCCATACACTAGCCTTTCATATAATCCTTACGTAAGCCCTTCTTTACATATGATGAACATGGAATTTTCAAACATCACTCTATGATGTCTTCTTCTCGTTTGGCACCACAAACTTCTGATGATGCAAGGTTCGGGGAAAAAAAAAAAAAATCCACGTATAATTATCTTTATTTCATTTTTTTTTATCCAGAATGGGTTGATTGGCTTACTGGTTAGGGTGCCTGGTCTTCACCCATAGTGTAAACTCATATCTCAAAACTCAGCCGAGCCGAGTCAACTTGACTCGGTGAGATTAGAAGCTGAGCCCCTTGGAAACTAGGTCCTAGGTCTAACTCGTTCATGACTCAAGAAGACTTATCAAGTCGACTCAAACTGAGTCACCCATGTGTCAAAGTGTTATTATATTAATAAAAAGGTATTACCCGACTCAAAAAGTACAAGTTCTAGTTGAACATTTCCCATGTGGATTTGGTTCGGTTGTGTTTTAATTAACCGGAAGTTACAGGGGTTGGGTTTGAATTTGTTAGCCCAGACATAATGACGCAGGACAACTAACCACTTGCTTTAAAAGCTAGAACTAACATAGCATCGCAAATTAATCCATTTATCTCATAGTCCAGGCCCCACATCACATGGGTACTGCCTCACATGAGCTACCCACCCTGAAAGTGCCCCTGCATCGCATAGGCCACCACACTCGAGCCCAGTGTGAAAATGCCCCTACGTTACATAGTGAGTCATGAAAATGGTCCACCTCTTGCCTTATTGTGAACCGCTAACTAACTAACTAACTAACTAACTATATATATATATATATATATATATAAAAGAAAAGGTTTCAAGTCCAACCATTGGGACCACATGTTACTGTCTACCTAGTAGATAACTTCCAATCATTTAGGGGATGTGAAACCCAACCCGTCCAATAGGTCGTTCCCGCCGTCAAGATCATGTTTTCAAAAATCAACCATATCGAATCATCGAGTAGAATACATTTGTATTTGTCTATTTATCAACTGGCAGATATTGCTTGCTATGGTGTGGCCAACATGATGAGCAGATATTCCTGAATTTTTCAATACATGATCTTCATAGTGGCACCAACCTATTGGAAGGGTGGGATATCACATGAACTTAATATAACTAGACCTTCTCTATATATCTATCAATAACTACCATAACCTGTTTATCGATTTGATCGAATCTGCTACGCGCAAAACTCCGTTGCTCAACAAGCGCGCAGCTAACCTGTTATTTTACTTAATACTCTAAAGTGTTATATCTATTGAGTAAATAAACTTGAAGCGGACTTAATGCAATACTTAAAAAATAATAATAATAATAATAAATAATAATAAAAAAATAAAAAATAAAATAAAATTGCATTACAAGAAGCATATGTACAAGAAAATGCCTATCTTCTAAAAGAATCTTGAATGAACATATCTTTTCCTGTTTTAAATTGGTTCAACAGCAGGGTGCGTGGTGACTCAAGACAAAATTCAGGGAAATCAACTGAACTTGATGTAGTATTAGAACAGTGATGGTAATAAATGATGCAGTGACCCATTGAACTGCGGCCCATTCCAACCCACTTAAATTTATCAAGCCCAAGCCCGACCCAACCCGACCCAACTAGGCACAACACACACGAGTTTACGAATTGAATATGGGGCAAAAGCTACACCCAGCCCTACCCAATTAGTGGATATAAATAAAAATGCATGCATCATGTGTGTGTGTGTGTTGTCCATTAATCTTTTCTGGGTTTTGGGCTGAGTAATCTAGCCTACCTTGATAAGCTATATGGACAGATAGGGTTGGTTAAGGGTCCATTATTTAAACATGCATATTTTCTAACCCAAGCTTGACCCGCTACCCATTTTGCTTGGCCCAAGCCAGCTTTAGAAGCCAATTGGGCCAGTTGATCGACAGGTTGACCGACCAATTGCCACCTGTAAGATCAGCGGTGGTTCACATTCAGGTTGCCTGAGGGTGTAAGGTCCTAACAGCATCTAGTGCACCTCATCACTACCTCAAACTCAGGTGGGCCACACCACAGTGAGCAATGTACAATCATGGTCAGAACCTATATATTCACTTGTTCTGGCCCACCTAAATTTTGAGATGGCTTGAGTTTTGGTGTATCCCTTAATTCTGACGGAGGGGACGTGACGCCAAGATTGGATGACATATGAACAACATGGTGGACCCCACATTCCATCTGAAAGTTTCTATGGTGAGCTTCTCCCTCCCCAATGTCCCCCATTGTTCTAGTTGGTGTTGTCCCCCGAAGTTACAGATCAGTCACACATCACAGTGTGCCCCGCCCAGCTTGAATGCATGGTAATCGCTGTACATTTAAATGATGTGATCACTCCATTTGATTGCATGCCAATCAAAAGACCCATCAAGTAAACATAGCTAATGAGCAATCTGATGGATGGAATCTTACCCCAAGGGAGGAGAGGAAACTCCCACTGTTGCTTAGGGACTGTGACAAGATATGAAACAACCTGCACAAAATTAGAAAACTCACATCTACGCAATAGTGGTGAAAGAGGCAATGTAAATTGCTCAATCAAGCTTTTGTTTGGCCTGACAAACTGCATATGCAAGACCCACCTTCCTGAATTGTCCATAAGGTGGGCCCTATGGTGGGTGGAAAGTACACCCATATCCCCTCCACTAAGTTGATCCTAACCATCTAATCTATCCATGTTAATGTGGCCCCCAAATGAATGGCTTAGTTTACCAAAAGGCGGGTAATGCTGGTGCTATTTCCAGGTCGGATAAGCAAAGAAGTAAAGATCATCCATAGATTCTAGTAGAAGAACATACCAGAATAGACGCAGCAAGAGAACGAGGAGTGGTATAAAGAATCAATGTCTCTTCTGTTTCATAGAGGAGATCCATGATATCCATGCAAACATCAAAGTTCAGAATATCCCCCACCTTTGCAACGGCCCTATTTCAGGAAGAGGAAATAAAAAAAAAAAGATTTATTTGGAAACAACAATCATGTGGGATGCTGAATGTACAAAAATATAAAGAACCAGAATTACCAAGGCTGAGATCCACAATATAAAACTTGGTGTCTGGACTTGAAAACTTGGCCAAGTCAGCTCGACTTGACAAGATTTGAAGCCAATTCTCTTGGAAACTTGCTGACAAGCATGACTTAGTCGCGACTTAAAAACTCAGTCAGCTTAATGCAACTCAGCATGACTTGATCACATCACCCACCCCTTTTTTTAAATAAAAAGGGACAACAAGTGAAGAGTCGAATATTGACCTCTTCCAAGGAGTTCAGGTGTACTACCAATGTGATGTGAGATGCAATTGTGTTCAAATAAGGGTATTTCATATGTTATATCTATTTCCAAATATATTAAGTATTTGATGCAGCATTGAATAGTTATAAACTTAATTATTAAAATATCAAGTTGAGTCCAATAAAGAGTCTTCGGGTTGACCCAACCCAGCTAGATATCGAGTTGAGTTTTTGAGTTTTTGAACTATGCTTTGCAATGCTCGAGCCGATAGTTTGTACAATGTACAATATCATCCAGGCATTCAGTTTGTACAAGTCAGGCCCCTGGTTCGGTGATCCAAACTGTTGATACAATGGGCCACACCTCACAGAAGGATCGGACATCACCCAAACTCCCTGAACTGGGAAGATCCTAACTATAGAATGCTTAGACATTCTTTGTTAGAATGTGAAATTGTGGTGTTTGCTTTCTGAACTGTCTATTTGCTTGTCACCTATTAAATGGGTAGTCTTCTTACTTCTTACAATCTAGGAAAGTTTTGGTGCATGGGCCATCCATGGTTGGGTCGCTAAACCATGAGCCCCAAGGATGAATGATTCATGAACTGTGACCTTGGGAACTTTGAATGTTTGCTGGAAACTGCGTAGCAATTGGATGCCATTGGAGGTCAAGTATTGGAAATGGTTGGAACTGGTATTCCTTCAAGAAATGAGAATCATTGTCAACATCCTTCATGCAATTCACATCAAGGATCACAAACATCTCCCAAATCCATTTTATGATTTTATTTTTATTTTTATTTTGTATATGTGTGTGTATTGCATTAATCACTGTTTCATATTTTTCTACAAGTTGCTGACATGCAGGACTCCATACATTGGGGATCATGGCCCAGTGACTTAAACTGTCGATCCAATATGTTCGACCACAGATAATGGATGGCATGAAAACTTCCAAGATAGAAAGATCTTATCCATTTGACTGTTGCATCGTTTTCCATTGAATGGGCCATGCTGATATTGTCTCCCTAACAGTCTACTCGTGGACCATTGATCAAAAGGTTAGAATCTTCCAATCTGGAAGATTTTAACGCATCCTCCATCAACAGTGAGGCCCAACAGATCAACAGTTTGGATCCCCAAACCATGGCCTTCATGTACGGGATTCTAGATTCAACACTGTATGACTAGATAAAGAAAGCTAGAACAGAGAAAAGATGTAAGAATTCACCTGAATTGAATTAGAAGCTCTTCCAAGAAGACAAAAGCAATATTTGAAGCTCCAATCTCAAACCTCAACACCTGTAAAGTACTCGGTTCAGTCCAAATAATATGAGAAACTGCCTCATCTGCATGAGATGTACCTTCAGGAAGACCAGCTCCTGCGGCAGAAATTTATCCTCATCAATCATCATGGAGATGGTAAAACAGAGAAAAAGCCTTTTCTGTATTTCAGTATAAAAGAGCAACTAAGGCTTCGTTGGATGCACAACTGAATTGAATTGTGCATGTTCAACTTAATCAGGAGGAAATAACAAGTAATGATGTTTCCTAGGCCCTAGCATTCCTGAGGTAAGTATACCTCAAATTGCAGTTACATTTCTTTCACACCCAAATTACAATTTGGAGTTTGATTACTTCCACTATCTTAGACTAACAATCACAATTCAAACCATAAGGCAGTTTTTCAATAACGACTGAAATGAATTTTGAATATTTAGAATAGCTACTTCAACCCATATCTTTCGATTACAAAAAATAATTAGACACTGCATTAATTCATGAATCATGATAAGAATTCTATCTGTATGAATATGGATGGGATGGAGGAAAGAGTAAACAAAGATATCTTATTATTCAACTTTCCTATTGCATTTCATTTCTTTCGTTCTTGTTCTTTCTCACTAAGGTTAGTGTGATTTTTCTCTCTTTATTAACAAAACCCTATTACAAAATATGTTGTGCTAAGGGAGCACCAAAATATGTATACAAAATACGAAAGAGTAAAAGAGAAGACTCACCAATCCCCACTACACACAAGTTCAATCAATTGTAGATTATCAAATTGTGATGTTGCTTTTAGCATTCAAAATAAGTAACACCTGGTGGCAGTTATGTTCTTTCTAGGGCAGCTTGAAATTAACTTGGGACCTGTTTGGTAGCGGCTTAAGAATGAGTTAATCTCATTTTTAGTTAAATATTAATTATGTATTAGAAATTATATAAATTGTTGGTTCTTAGGATTACTTTAATCCTTACAAAAAAGGACATATGATACAAAGAGAGATGTGTACAAACGAGATATCCAGCAACAAGAAGAAGGAAAGGGATTGGACAAAGGAACTCCCAACCATTTGATGATCTCAGATGTGTCCATGCCAATGGAACAGGTAACTCATTATTTCAATGCACTCATCCCTTCAGACAGAAGAAGATTCTATAAACACTTACTTGAAATCTCACTTATTAGATTCCATTGCGGAAGAATCGCCCACATTTTTTTCTGAGGAATTTGCCGTGATATATCCAATCCATGCATAAGATCATGAAAAATGGAACAAATTTTTGACTGTTACCAAGTATCAGCAATGGGTCTGAAATGAGATGAATTCATTGATAAGTGGCTACCAAACATTAATAGGCCCTTAATGAATACTGAGATCAGTAACTACAATTTGGTCAATTTCTACTTAATCGAGCTAGTTGTTTTGAAATTCAGTTCAATAATGCCTCTAAACACATCCTGACTTACCGCTTCTGCAAAATCTCGTGTGGTAAAATGCTGGTCCTTAATAATCTCGTCACCCAAAGACTTCAAACTTTTTACAGATAGAGGACAAGTATTGTGCATCTGAAAAACGCAAGGAAAATCACAAGGACGCAAAAGATGATAGTAAGGTGGCTACATAAAAAGCATTGGACCCTTACTTTACTTGAGATCCATATAGAAATTAGTGCAAAAAGCTGCAAATTGCTCTCTCTCAAAGGTTGCAGAAGCCAATTTCCTGAGTCATTATCCTGTAGAAACCTGGTTTTCCTATTGCTGGCATAAATTAGAACAAACGTGAAAAGAAGACATAATGATCATATTACAATTTATTTGAAATGTGAGAGCGGCACATATTAAAGGCCACCTGTAAATTCGTAGAACTCAAAAGTCTACATTTAAGAGAAGGATAGAGAAAGTATGTTGGGTGAGGAATGCTACATGCTGATGTCTATTTTCAAAGAGAAAAGCTTTGATACTCTGGCAGTGTGATGGATGATAAGCAGTCACTTATAAAAATTATTTAGAAACTGCATACATGGAATAGTAGTTCAAAGTAAACTGTCCAAATTATGGGTCCAGCATAAGATGTATTGTGAACCAAAATTATGCTTACTTGAATATCCTCCTATCTGATTGGTGGAAATTTATTGGATGGTTAAAAGCAGAATATATTCCTTTTCAACAGACAAGTGTCCAGGAATCAGAGGTTGTGGTTGTTCAACCAACCTGATTTTGAGTGAATCTGTGCCTCATATGCAATTTCCGAGTGCCCCCGCAGATCAAGCGTCATACACAGCTGGTGTATCAAATAACACCTCATTTGTAAATACAACAAGTAAAGGTGCTCCACACATGCCAATGCAGCACACATGTGATGTCCAGGTCATTCATCAGGTGGCCCCAGTGACCGATGTGGATCTACCTGCCCAAAGATCAGTCCAGTGTACCCATTGGGTGGGATGAATGTGTTGAGATGTGGAGTCACATCTGGGCAGCCCCACTCGACTAGTCGAGTGGGCTGCTCGACCGGTCGAAGGCCGGCTCGACTCAAAGTCCAGCGAGCTATGATTTTTTGGGTTCGCGGTGCTCGACCAGTCGAGGTTACGCAGATTCATTTTGCGGATTTGATACGGACTGTGAAAATTTGAGTCAGTTTCGCAGAGGTGCGAAAGGGAAGTTGCGTAAACTATAAATAGGGGTCCTTAGGGCTTTTCTAGGGTAATGAGAGTTATTCTAAAGTGTGGGCAAAGGGCTTTCTCTATACATCCTAGGGAAAAGGTTAGTATATTGCTTATAACCTCGTTTTCTTCATAGTGAAAGTTTGCACCCGTGGTTTTTTTACCCTTGTTTGGGGTTTTTCCACGTATATCTTGTCTTGTGGTTTGTTTGGTATGCTTTGATTTTACTTCTAAATTGTATTGCTTTCTGTTTATCGTTAGTGGGTGAGACCGGAGATTGGATCTCGGTTCACTGCGTTGTTGGTGTGCTGCGCAACAACTGGTATCAGAGTTATTGGTTTAGTTCTATTGGGAGTGATGACGGAAGAAGGAAAGACTAGAATTGAGAAGTTTGATGGTTCAAACTTTGCCTTCTGGAAGATGCAGATAGAGGATTATCTGTATCAGAAGGACCTCTATATTTCTCTAGGAGGAAAAGATAAGAAACTAGAAAAGATGACAGATGATGAATGGTCTTTATTGGATCGGAAAGCTTTAGGAACGATCCGACTCTCTTTGTCTAAGAGCGTCGCCTTCAATATATCTAAGGTAAAGACTACAAAAGAATTAATGGAAGCCCTAGCTAGGATGTATGAAAAACCTCCAGCATCCAATAAGGTTTATCTTATGAAACAGCTATTCAACATGAAGATGTCAGATGGTGAGAGCGTGGCTGAACATTTAAACGAGTTCAATACAGTCACAAGCCTGTTGGAATCCGTTGGCATTGTTTTTTAAGACGAGGTCAGGGCGTTATTGACCTTGTCCAGTTTGTCAGACAGTTGGGTTGGTTTGGTGATTGTTGTGAGCAATTCTTCAGGGTCGACAAAGCTGAAATTTGATGATGTGGCCGGTCTAATTCTCAGCGAAGAATCTAAAAGAAAGGCATCAGGAGTTTCAAGGGATTTAGGGAATGCTCTAAACGTTAAAGGAAGAGGAAGATTGCTGAACAAAAGAAGCAATAAACACGGACGTTTTAAGTCGAGGAAGAAGTCCAAGGGACCGAAAGACAAAGACGGATGTTGGCATTGCGGCAAGAAGGGGCACATGAAACGTAATTGCAGGGCGCTTAAGAAACAAGAAGGAAGCTTTCAAGGCAGGAAGGATTCAGTGAATCTATCTGAGGAGAGTGACACAAGGGCGTTGATCTTGTCTCTTGATGCGAGGAATGAGTCTTGGGTCATAGACTCGGGTGCTTTATTTCATGCCACTTCGTGTAAGGAAGTTCTGCGTGATTATGTGTCAGGTGACTTTGGGAGAGTCTACTTAGGTGATGATGAGTCGTGCAGTATTGTTGAAAAGAGAGACGTTCATATAAATCAGAAAGACAGAACGGCTTTGAAATTGAAGGATGTCAGACATGTACCGAGTTTGAAACTGAACTTGATCTCAGTGGGGCAGTTGACCGATACCAGATATGTGACGACATTCACTAGTGATTCCTGAAAGATCACAAAAGGTGTCTTGGTGATATCTCGAGGCAAGAAGGAATGAACTTTGTACGTGACTTTAGGATCGTATAGTTTACTCGCAGTCGCATCAACTGGAGTGAATGGACAGTTATAGCATCAGAGGTTGGGACAAATGAGTGAGAAATGAATAAAAGTGTTATTGTTAAGAGGGAAGCTACCAGGGCTGAAGTCTATTGACTTGGAATTCTGCGAGGACTGCGTGTATGGCAAGCAAAAAAGGGTAAGTTTCAAGAAAACAGGACGCGTTCCAAAGACACATCTGTTGGAGCTTGTACACACTGATGTATGGGGATCGGCACAGGTATTATCTCTTGGTGGCTCAGATTATTTTGTTTCTTTTATTGATGATGCTAGTAGAAAACCGTGGGTTTATTTCTTAAAGCATAAATCTGATGTATTTGATGTATTTAAGAAGTGGAAAGTAATGGTAGAAAACGAAACAGGTAAAACAGTAAAATGTCTGAGATCAGATAATAGGGGAGAATACTGTGATAAGATATTTAAGGAATATTGTGCAGCAAATGGAATTAAACATCAGAAAATGATTTTAGGGACACCGCAGCAGAACGGTGTTGCTGAGCATATTAACAAGACCATCCTTGAGCGCGCTAGGAGCATGAGGTTATATATAAGGTTGCCCAAGACGTTTTGGGCAGATGTTGTGAATACTGCTGCATATCTCATCAATAGAAGTCCCTTAGCATCATTGGATGATGGGCTACCAAAAGAAACGTGGACTGGGAAAGAAGTGAACCTTGCACATCTCAGAGTGTTCGGTTACACTTCATATGTTCACATTGATGTAGAGCACAGAAACAAGCTGGATGCGAAGTCCAAGAGGTGCATGTTTATAGGCTACGGGCAGCATGATTTTGGCTACAGGTTTTGGGATACAGAAAACATGAAAATCATCAGAAACAAAGATGTAGTCTTCAAGTGATGCATAAGGATCGTGCGCAGTAAAACAAGGCCGAGGAGAAAGAGTTCGTAGAGTTGGAAGAGTTACCGGACACAGGTGTTACAGTGCCACAAGATGATCATGCACAGGAGCATTATGAGGCAAAGCCACATACACCGGTTGTGAGGAGGCTACTCGAGAGAGGAGACCCACGGTCCGATACTTACCCTTTTTACATTATCTACTGCTGACAGATAGTGGTGAACCAGAGTGTTTTGAAGAGGCATTACAGTCAGATACATGGGTTAAGTGGGAGCAGCTCATGAATGATGAGATGGACTCTCTTAAGTCAAATCGTACATGGAAGCTAGTCACTCTACCTAAGGGTAAGAAAGTTCTTCATAACAAGTGGGTTTACATCCTGAAGGAGGAGCATGATGGTTCAAAATGGTACAAGGCTAGATTGGTTATAAAAGGGTTCCAACAAAAGGCAGGTATCGACTTCACCGAAATATTTTCACCAGTGGTGAAAATATCTACGATTCGTATGGTCTTGAGTATAGTGGCTACAGAGGACTTACATCTAGAGCAGCTAGATGTTAAGACAGTCTTTTTTCATGGGGACCTTAAAGAAGAAATATATGCATCAGCCGACAGGATATGTGGCACCAGGAAAGGAGAACAAGGTATGTAAACTGAAGAAGAGTCTATATGGCATGAAGCAGGCCCCGAGGCAGTGATACAAGAAGTTCAACAGTTTCATATCGGGAAACAGTTTTAGGAGATGTCATGCAGACCACTGTTGCTATTTGAAGAAGTTTGATACGTCGTACATCATCCTTCTTTTATACGTTGATGATATGCTTGGGCCGGTTCAAGCATGAAGGACTTCTCAGATCTCAAAAGACAATCGTCTAGAGAATTTGTCATGACGGATTTAGGAGCTGCAAAACAAATCCTATGCACGAGGATAAAGCGTGACAGGGAAAACAAGAAACTGGTTTTGTCACAAGTAGAGTACATAGCCAAGGTACTTGATCGATTCAATATGGGAGGTGCTAAGCCAGTTAGCATTCCATTAACCAACCACTTCAAGCTTTCTAAGGAGCAAGGTGCAAAGACGCAAGAGGAACGGGACTACATAGCTAAAGTCTCATACGCGTCAACTATTGGGAGTCTCATATATGCTATGGTGAGTACAAGGTCAGACATTGCTCAAGCAGTGGGAGTTGTTAACAGGTTCATGAACAACCCCGGGAAGGAACATTGGAAAGTTGTGAAGTGGATCCTCAAATACCTGGTAGGTACTATGGATATAGGGTTGTGCTATGGTGGATCGAAAATCAAGCTACAAGGCTACGTAGATTCGGATTTGGTAGGAGATATTGACAGCAGAAGAAGCACTACAAGTTATATCTTTACTCTAGATAATGTTCCAGTCTGTTGAGCCTCTCAGTTACAGAAGATAGTATCTATCAGTACGACGGAAGCAGGATACGTTGCAACTACAGAAGCGTGCAAGGAGATGGTGTGGATGTAAGGTTTCATGGAAGAGTTGGCTAAGAAGCAAGCAGATTGCAAGTTGTAAGTAACAGTCAGAGTGCAATACACTTGGCTAAGAATTCAGCATTTCATTCAAAGGCCAAGCATATTGACATCAGATATCACTTCATACGTTCGTTACTGGAAAATGGATCAATTGCTCTGGAGAAGATTCATACAAGTGAGAATCCTGCGGATATGCTAACCAAGGCGATCACACAAGAGAAGCTGAAGCTCTGTTCAGCTTTGATTAGTCTTCAGGCTTGAAGACAGGGAGGTGATGTACTCCGGACGTAGAAGACAAAGGTTTATGGCGATGTGTCTCCAGGTGGGAGATTGTTGAGATGTGGAGTCTGAGCAGCGCCACTCGACTAGTCGAGTGGACTGCACGACCAGTCGAGGGGCCCACTCGACCGGTCGAGGGCTGGCTCCACTCAAAGTCCAGCGAGCTATGATTTTTTGGGTCCGCAGTACTCGACCGGTCGAGGCCCTTGCTCAACCAGTTGAGGGTCCGCTCGACCAGTCGAGGTTACGCAGATTAGTTTTGCGGATTTGATACGGACTGCAGAAATTTGTGTCGGTTTCGCAGAGGTGCAAAAGGGAAGTTGCCTAAATTATAAATAGGGGTCCCTAGGGCTTTTCTAGGGTAATGGGAGTTATTCTAAAGTGTGGGCAAAGGGTTTTCTCGATACATCTAAGGGAGAAGGTTAATATATTACTTGTAATCTCATTTTCTTCATAGTGGAAGTTTGCACCCATGGTTTTTTACCCTTGTTTGGGGTTTTTCTACATATATCGTGTCTTGTGGTTTGTTTGGTATGCTTTGATTCTACTTCTAGATTATATTGCTTTCTGTTTATCGTTTGTGGGTGAGACCGGAGATTGGATCTCGATTCACTGCATTATTGGCATGCTACGCAACAGAATGTGCCTATAAAAATGGATGGATAAAAAAGAATGCGAATGGTCTGTGTTCGACATATATGAGTAACTTGCCTAATGAGTAGGACTGGCTTAAATTTTGTCCCCGACTCCTCATGCATTCACCATGGGGTGTTCTTGATAAATGGCCCAGATCTCACATGTGTGCCAATAAAACAGGTGGGGCATACAATCCAAGATCAAGAAACCATTATGATTAGAGTTGTACATGAGTCGAACCAAGTCGAGCTTGGCACAGCTCAGCTTAGCTCGGCCAACAGGCTACCCCAGCTCGAACTCAGCTTGGCTCTGTCTTCGAGCCTGATTGGCCACCTCAACTCAGCTTGGCCAGCAGCTCTGGCTAGCTCGAGCTGAGTTCGAGTCGAGTTAGAGTTCATACCTATGAATTGAGTTCGAGTTTAGGTTTTAGGGTTTTTAATATATATATATATATATATATATATATATATATATATATATATATATATAGCTATAATATATAATTTATTTAAATATATAAATATTTACAAAATATTTACATTAAGTGAACCTGATCTGAGTCGAATCGATTCAAACTGAGTCAAGTTCTGAGCCGAGTCGAGTCGAGCTCGGTCTCGGCTCAAAAAATAAAAAAATCGAGCTCAAAAAAACAGCTCAAACTCAGTTTCGAGTCAAGTCAAGTTAAGCTTTTTCGAGTCGAGTTGAGCGAGTTAACCGAACTAACTCGGTTCGTGTACAGCTCTAATTACGATGGAGCCCTTAATTCGATAATTTATCACCCTGGCAGATGTCGGAAATTTAATATGCTATAAACATCTTAAACTTCAAACTGGACATGAACACTGTATGATATTGGCAAGAGCAGATTTATTTTTCATTGAGCAATGGCCCATTCTCTGTTCATTACATCAGTGGATATGGACCGTCCAACTTTCGGCCTGTGTTATGGATGGTCCATCATACAAAAACCCACCGTGATTAAGTAACACTAGCATATAATTAATAGGATAAGATCTAAACCGTAGACAGATTTTTAGTTTTGAACGCCCACAAATCAATAGCTAGGATAGGGTGTATTCTGTGGTTTTCCTACCACAGCTTATCCATAGTAGGGCCCAACAGATGAACGGTGCAGAATCACTGATAACCATACAACCTCGTCTACCTTGACTTTGTGCAATTAAATTGTAAATTGCAAGAAATGTACTAAAACATCAAAATCTTACGATTTAAGTCTGCAAAACATCCAGGAATAGTGTAAATTTTGATTGGGATTGAGGGTTTTTTGGAAGCCGGGAATTCACTTACCTTTGCAGAGATGGGAAGAATCGATCGGAGAAGAGCGATAATGCTGTGTATTTCACGATCGGTGCTAGACGCAGTTGCTGTTGGAGAAGAAAAGAGAGAGAATGTGTGAGCGAGAAAGAGAAGCAGGAGAATATTTTAGGGTTAGGGTTAGGGTATTTTGGTGATTTTGAATGGAGAGAGAGAGAGAGAGAGAGAGAGAGAGAGAGAGAGAGAGAGAGAGAGAATACCATGGAAGAGAAGATGAGGAACTCCAGCACGTGATCGCGCACGTGAGGAGGGATGGAGGAGACGGAGGAATCCATCTCCCGTTTTTCTCAGGGAGTTCGTGGGGTCTTGGAAATTTGAAATCTCCCGCGTCTCTTCCTTCCCTCGTCTTTTAACTGCAATCTGCTGTGTGCGTTTTCCACCATTTCATGACTAGTTTCTCAGCTCTCTAGAACCAGGACAACCGTTCATCTGGTGATTCTCATTGTAGATGGGCGATCATGTAAGACGTTATCCTCCATTTGTAGTTGGTTGGCTATTTTAAGTGACCCGCTTAGGTGCACCGTAACTTTTCCTGATGTGTCAAGCCAGGTGAGTGCGGTCCATTGTTAGATAATCCAAACCATTGATTTCATGGATCCCAAAGTGGATAGGGGATACCCTGAAGATCTTCTAATTCTATTCTATCACCGTCCTACGAGCAGATGGTCGAATAAAGGGCCCACTGTACGGGGAGTGTATATCCACGCCCTCCAACCATTTTTCATGGTAATTGCAGGACGTGACCCCAAAACTTAAGTAGACCCAAATCTCAGGTGGAGCACACCGCTATCAACGGCAGTTAGAGTTGTACACGAGTCGAATCAAGTTGAGCTTGGCACAGCTTGACTTGACTCCAGCTCGAACTTGGCACATCTCAGTACTCAAGCTTTACTAGCCAGTTTGACTCGATTGGGTCAATAGCTCGGGCTAGTTCAAGCCACCAGAACATTTTCTCAAACAAGTGGATTATGCACTTCAATTTCTCACGACATGGAACAATGGCAGCAGTCTGTAGGCATTTCATCGAACATTTGATAGGTAGTATTAAAATCAAAATATAAGAGTTGTTTTATAATGTTTTTTTTTTTTTTAATTTGTTTAAATAGCATAAAAATCAAAATACAAGAGTAGTTTTATAATATACTTTTTTTTTTTAGTGAATTGTTTCGTAACATACCTTCCTTATCACTGGTTGATCCTACAGAGAATATATGCACCCGAAACACCACTTCATTAAGTCATTTCATCAAACACTTGGTGAATAATGCCAATATCAAAATAATTCAGTCACATTGATCTAAATCTGAGTTCTATTTGAGTTGAGGTTTGATTCGAGTCAATTCGAGCTTGGATAAGCTTGAATTCAGCTCGAGTTTTTATCAAGCTCCAAATATCAGGTCAAATTCAATTTCTAACCAAGTCAAAGCATGCTTTTTCGAGTCGAGTTGAGCAAGTTATCTAAGCTAACTCGGTTTGTGTGCAACTCTAATAGCAATTGAAGGCACGAGTTTTGGATGAAGTTGTTCTTGTATTTTCCCTTCATGCAGTTTCTGTTGACCTTATCAATAGATTGGATGACAAATAAATATTACAGTGGACTTTGGGAAGTTTTTAATGGTGAGTGTTCAATCACTACTATTCCGTGGGGTGTTGCCCACTTCAGATTTGAAATTACTTAATTTTTTGAACCATGTACTAAAATAGGCTGGAAAAATGGATGGATGGTGTGGATATACAGAAAATCATCCAAGTAGGCTCAACGTTTACCCGAGTAACACCCAATGGGCTCCCTAAAAAGGTTATTACGTCAATGGTAGGAGCAGCTCAGGTGTTACCCTGGTAACACCCTACCGTGTGTAACCCATACTATTTTGAGAGTGTGGATTTGAAATCTTCTCGTTGGGTTTAAGTCCTTGATTTAGATTCCCTAGTAATCTAAAAGTAGTTATGCATAATATATTCATAGGAATTTGAATTTAATTACTAAATAAACTTTAATATCTTTAATCATTGCACGTATGTAATGTTTAACATGATGATTGTAATAAAACAATCGAAATATATACTTTGCCTAAAATGATGATATTCTAAATTATAGATGGGCCACAAGCATAATATTATATGTTAGTAATTAACTAATGATTTTTAACTATTGATTTACATGGATAATATTTGGATGGCACAAATCATCATATTAATGTAATTAGAATGTTGCAATTGATAATCTAATTGTTTTAGGATATTATTCAAGGCCATGTGTCTAATGAATTAATAGTCTAGTGACACATGTTAGACATGCAACTCTTGGAAGAATTTTAGACATAATCCAAACTTCACTTTGTATTTGAAACCCTCTCTGAGAGGAAACGGGTGCCAATTGTAACATGAAATTTGAATATCTCAAATCCCCTCAAACCTCCCAAAATTCATAGTGCCAAATGACTCTTTACCATGGGGTCATCTTGGTGATGTGTTGTATATACACTCTGTCCATCCATTTCTCGAGCACATTTGAGGATGTGGTCCCAAAAAATAAATAAATCCAAATATCAGGTGGATCGTACCACATGAAACAATGGTGGAGGAGTGCTTCACCATAAAAAAATTATGAAGGGCCTATCATAAGGTCAACTTAATTTTTATTTTTATTCCAACATGCTTGCACGGTCAAAAAGACATGGACGAAGCTAAAATACAAATATTAGCTTGATTCAAAACTTATGTAGTCTACAGAAGTTTTTAATGGTCATTCATCACTCTTTCTAGTGGTATGGTCCACTTGAGTTTTCATCACCTTAAGTTTTGTAATCAAATCCTAAAATGATATGGAAAAACAGGTAGACAGAGTAAATATACAAAAAATATATCAATTAGGGATCCACGTGGTGGCGTAACACCCACTAATATCAGGGCTGAAAGTCGGGCGGGTTCAACCCAACCGACCCGTGACCGACCTGACATTGGGTTGAGTTCAAGCAAGATTTATTGGGTTTGGTCTTGAGCTTGAGTTATATAAACACCAACTCGATAAAACTTAAGTTAGGCTTGGGTTGAGGTCTCGGGTTGCCTGAACCAACCCGAATCCGATCGATATATAATTGAGTGTGGATCGTCTATATTGAAGGTATGAGAAATTCCAGTGTCGTCGGATCTTATTAGTCCATATTATTTCCGATGACCCAAGCTAACAAAATATGCCAAATTTCTCTCTCCCATATAGATTGTGTGCTACACAACATAACTTTTAAAGGAGTGGTTGTCTGATATTTTAGCTTGTTTATTTATAAAAAGTGAAGTTCCTTATGATAAATAATTACATATATAATTAATAAAATCAAATATACAAAAAAATAAGACATGTATAGTAATATAATAGACTAATGTAATAACGAAAATATTGGCATATATCTGCCTTACCAACCCAACCAACCCAACCAACCCAATCGAAACCACTTGGGTTGGGCTTGGGTTGAGAATTTCCAACCCGAGGTTAGGTTGGGTTGAGTTAGGATTGAGGTATAGGAACCTCAGGTTGGGCTAGGGTTGAGCACCAACACATCCCAACCCAACCAAATCCGCCCGACTTTTAGCCCTAAATAATAGTTACTAGGTGACACCTAATCCGCTCCCCAAATTCGTACTCCCAGTTTATTTTTCTATGCTAACGCGCTTGAGTGTTCTTCAATACGCCATGACTTTTGCCGTTGGCTTTGGATTTTTTTAAAGGATCCAAACTGTTAATGTGGTAGGGCTCCAAGCCCAAATAAAGCTCGAGCAACCAACTCTTTAATTATCCAAGGGATATATGGTGACCGTTTGTATTCAAAACTAAAAAGCCGGATTATCAAAAGGTGGAAAATGATCCAATTTCGTAGCTTTTTTATGTACAAGGCAACGCCTATCACATCAATGGTTTTGGAACCCGGAAAGATATGGCTCCATATTCAGAGGCTAAAAGTCTCCGCTCATACTATTCCATTTGGATTGTGATGCATTATAGCAAACCTCGTGTGGAAGTTCAACGGAAAACTGTTGAACTGCCACTATAGTGTAGACGCGGATTAGGTAGGGTAGGGGTGATAGCTTGATGGGTGAGGCTCTGATTATTACCCGTGATATATGTGTTGTATATCTATGTTGTTCATTTTTTAACTGTAATAGCTCAAAAATAAATTGGATCTAAATCTCAAGTGGAGTATTAGGTGGAAAACAGTAGATCCAAATCTCAAGCGAAGCATTAGGTAGAAAATGGTGGTGATTGAATGCCCACGGTTAAAAAGTTGCTACGGCTGTGAGAGTTTTGAACCAAGCTAAAGGGTTGTTTGGCACCATGAATTTGGAGGGATTTTAAATCCCCTAGACGTCTGGCATCATAAAGTAACTGGGGGATTCAAACCCATAGTGAGAGCTTGGATTACTTCCAAAATCCTATCAAGAGTTGCATGTGTAAAGATGTGTGTATTAGGCATATAGCCCACTAATGATATCCCAAAACAATTAGATTATCAACTGCATCACTATAAATGCTTTAATATGATGATCAACACCATCCAAACACTGTCCATGTAAATCAACGGTTAAAAATTTTTGAATAGTCACTCGGACATTATCTCATGCCCATGGCTCATCCAAGACTTGGAATTTCATCATTTTAAGACAGCATATATTTGAATGGGCTTATTACAACCAAAGTGTCAAACATTACGTACGTCACTTATTAGAAATATTATAGTTTATTTAGTAATTAAATTTAAACCCTTGGAAATATAGCATGTATAGCTACTTTGGATTAAAGTTGATTCCTAATCTAGGTGCCAAACAAAATAGGAGGATTTCAAATCCATGGGGTACTAAATCAAGGCTCCCAAACAGGCCCTATTATAAATGTTTTCCCTTTGTGGAGGTCTCTATGACCTTATCAAAGGTTTTGGACCACACTGATAATTGTGTTTTCCTTTCATCCAGTCCTGATGCAACTTGCATGAAAAGAAATGAGTATTATAAAGGACCTAAGATGTTTCTAATGGTAAGCATTCAATTATCATTGTTTCCTACGGTGTAGTCTATTTACTTTTAGATCTGCCTTATTTTTTAGCTAATGCATTAAAGTAACCCTGCAAAATAAATGGATCACAAGGATGAAACACATATATCATGGTGAGGACATAGAGCATTGTTAAGCAGGAATCACTAACGGTAATGTTGGTATGCAATTTGCCTTACGTAACACATATATCAGGGTGGGTCCCACTACCATGGCTTCACTAAGCCCAGTGTTGGAAGGACGTGGTTTGGCGTGATCCCAACACCAGCAGCTAGTTATGTGTCTTATCCATGTAGCCCATACATTTTGCCAACTTATTCTACCACACAATAGGAACACAGTGGGAATTGAATGCTCTACATGAAAACTTATTTAGGTGATCTGAATTTTGGATTAAGCTGGAATTTGTGTTTTCCTTGGTAGGGTAATATTACCCATTAACAAGTTGAATGACAAATAAATATAACGGTGTATTTACTGTAGTGCAGTCCTCCCTAGATTTAGATCTACCTCATTTTTTTTAATCCATACGCCAAAACAATATGGCAAAATAAGATGCTGGCCGGTGCTAGTCTACTTCCAAAGAAAAGTGAGTGGGGTAAACTCTACTGATCTAATGTGTTGTATATATTTTATCAGTTAAGTATAGGGCATGATTTAAAAATTTAAGCATATCCAAAGATCAAGTGGACCACGCTACAGTAAAAGAATTGTGAATTGAATGTTTAAAGTTTAGAACTTGGGCCATAAAATTTTTGAATCAAGCTGATATTTGTCATCCAACCTCATGAAATATTGGATGACAAATAAAAACCACTGTGGGCCCTAGAAAGGATGAACGTTATTGTTTCTACTTTTTTCCTGTGGTGTGGTTTACTTGAGCTTTGGATATGGGCTCATGCTTTAAAAATACCTGATAAAACGGATGGACGGCGTGGATAAGATACATAAATACCATGTGGGCCCCACAGAGTTTACTAAATATGCAATCCGCGTGCCGCCAAACAACTCCCAAAGTGGAATAACCTACTCGAGCGCAGGTATACTCGCACTTCTTCTTTACGAATCCCTTTCAAGCCCTCCAAAAGGGCAAAAAGGGCCATGCATGCCTGAGAACGCAGAGGTTACTTCTCTTGCTCCGTGGGTATTTCTGGAAACAAATGTAAGAGAGAGAGAGAGAGAGAGAGAGAGAGAGAGAGAGTTGCAGCCATGGAAGCCAAGAGACTTCACAGCAGCAAAGAGAAAAAGATCAAAAGAAGAGAGGTTTTTTCTTTCATTTCATTATTTTATTATTCTTATGTGCTCTTTTCCGTCACGAAATTAGGATTCGAATGAAGTTGAAATGACTAGATTATCCCTGTATTTCTTTTGGAATTTCTGGACTACCATTCATCCTTCGACAGTAGAAATGGGAGTCTCAAGGAATTGATATCCACACCCACTAATTTATATACACGCCCTTTATTTTCTACTTTTGGTAATATAATTAGTAGAAATGATCACTGTATGCGAAATTTCACAAAACACAGCCTCGTCTCCTTTCCGCCACCCTATCACTTGTGTAGGACATCCAACCCATGCAATTGATTATCCAACATGAAAATCAGGATGGATCATTCATTAGGTGGGCCACACCTGTTTGTTGAGTCAGCTCATCATTTGTACAATGTGGCCCCCAGAATGAGTGGACCAGGATGTTTTGCCCAGGAGGTATCCATGGTCTTCCGCCGTGGCCCGGTTTTTGTGTGGCTTGGATGTTCTACACAAGTGGCATGTTGGCAGGCCTGTTTCTGGTCATTTCTCAGTGGCATACTAGTACATTAACAAAAGTAGAAATGTGGGTGTATCTATCAATTGGGGAGGGGCTAAATTTAAATTTTTAAAAATTCATCTATGGTTTTGTTGCAATGGAGAGGGATAACACAATGGTCTGGTGAAGGGCTGTTGGAATATGTTCAAGTTTTAAGTACAATTGGGGTCCATGGCTCAGTGATCCGAACGACTGAACCGTTGATACAATCGATTAGGTGAATTACCAAAGCGTACTTGTGTTTGGCTTGATGCTGAAAATTCACAAAAGTAGGTCATTTTGAAAGAGGAAGTGCACAATGGTGGGTTAAGAGCTTGTACATTGAGTTTTGAGTGCGTACAAGTGGGGCCCATGGCTTTGTGATCTGAATGATTATATGATTGAATTCACCTTCGATGGCCCATGTACCCAAAATCATTCGCTAGATTGGAAGATCCCAGCTACAGAATGTTTGGCTCCTTTTTTGGTTCTACGTGAAACTATCAATATCTGAAATCTACACTGCAATGGTTTAAAATAAATGGCGGTGGTTAATATTAGCCTCAACCTTTAATGATCCAAATTAAAACACACACACACACACACATACCAAGGAATACATCTTGGTCTTTGTAAATGCTTTTCAAAAATGGGTTTTGATAGTAACCTTATTCGTCTTCTTCTTTTTGTTAGAACGATGGTAATATAACCTTCTTCTTGGGTAGGTTTTTGACATCAAAGCCAAAATCAAGTACCCTTGTTTTTATGGGATTTGGTGAGGCAATATCCAATATGGTCATTCAATTGATTTATAGTAGGAGAGAGAGTCAAGCTTTGAGACCTGCTAAGAAACAACAGAGTATACTTGGTCATCCTTGCGAGCCAGTCTATTAGGGCTCTCTATAGCATGTCGTGCTTTGAAGAATCACCTGATAAGGAGGTCATCCACAAGACTGTTTATTGCCACACAAACTTGATCGCGATTCTTTCGTTGTTGCCGATTGATCCACATGGAGGTTGTTCAGGCACCAAAGTTCAGATTTCCGAAGATCACAATCAGGAAGAAAACCTTCAAAATGGCATTTTGGTTTTGCAACAGGTTGAAGATTAGCTTGGCTGAGGGAATTTCCAGGAAGGGATGAACCTCCTGAAGGAGGCACTATTGCCCGCATATAGACACACATGTCAAGTTGCCACCACTTTGGGCATATACACTAAAGAATGTGTCTGCCACCTTGGAATGAGAATGTGGTGTTTTATCATTATATTCTCATTTTTGGGGTGGCTCTTGTGGATGGTTACATTTAGCATTTCCTGCTATTTCATTTTGCGGGATGGATGACCTAAATTGCTCAGCCTTATGGGTTTTGGCCTATTTATCACATCCAGCCATTCACGTTTTGTAAATGAGTGATTTAAGTGGTCTTATGAGCAGTTGCATCTACGAGAATTCTTATGAGCACTATTATAATGATCAAGTGAATCTTTATTGTGATGGAGTAGGTATTGGGAAAGAAGAAGGCTATTGATGAAGCTATAAAAGCCGCATCTTCTGTAAAGGACCATTTAGCTTCTTTTCTGCCCTTCCGCCACTACGATAGGAATGGTAAGTAATAGAATTCCTACCTTGGTAATTTGGGTGGATGCATAATTTTTTCTGCTTTATCAATGCTGCAATTTTAGGCTTATTTGCAAGACCCTTTTACCCAAGGTGTCGTTCTTGCTCCTGCTCCTGTTAGTTACTGCTTCAGACTCATACTCCCACTTCTTAGGCATCTAAACATGCTAACATGTTGAAGCAGATGCTTACTCGCTCCAGCATCTGAATGTGCTCTCGCTTCCCCTCACACTTATTGCCAGTAGGATTTTACGCCACTTGGAAATTATCTTTTATTTATGAAGAATGCTAGCATCCCCACCTTCATGGGAAGCTTAGCAATGTCCCCTAAGCTTTTAAAGGACACGTGAGACAACTAATCATCAATCCAGACGGTTCATTCAATAGTAGCGTTGGGAGCAATCCATAGTGCAAGATTCTTGTAGATCGGATGATCCTAGGCTTTGAATGAGGCAAGTTTGTTATAGCCATATGTTTTCTTATGAGCGTTAGATCATGTTTAGATTTTAGAAACATCAAACTGAAATGCTACTTTGGAATCATAAGTAATATGAAGTGGGATCTATCATATATATGTTTGAAGATGATGATACCTACTTAAAAAAATGATGATACCTACTTAGTGTCTTTGCTCAATCTTGACTGTCCATTTTCCTGTTATTAATCGGATGATTAGGAACACCTGATTGGCGTGAATTTTGCACCATAGGTAGCCCCTATTTATATGAATAAATGGACTGTCCAAATTGATGATTGGTCATCCCATGTGCCATTCAATAGCTTTAAGGACGTTGCTAACCTCTCCATGAACGTGGGGAGGTTAGGATTTTGATGCAGGACATATGCATGTGAATAAGCGGTGAAATGAGATCAATCAACAAATTAAATTAGATAATCAAAATCACAAATCACGCCAAAATCATCAAGTATCTCAAGAATCCAACATGAAACTATGAATAGTCTAGGCCATAATCAAGAAACTACGCCATGCATGATCATTGAATACTAGAAATTAGGATCTAATGTATGTAAGAACACCCAATTAACATAGGAATAAATATATTTCAAAAGGGAAGGACTATTGTTACCTAGGGTTTGCTCGATTAGAATGTAGGCTAACCCAGGGTTTAAGGAATTTTGGGAAAAGGCGAAATTAGGGTTTAGATGGTTTGATTGGCTAAGGGATTTTGGGGCTTGGGTATTACTTGAGGGGAATTAGGAATTTAAGTGGTTGGAGGTTTGGGGTTTTAGGGTAATTAAGGAAATTGGGATTCTAGGGTTTGGAAAATTTGGAATTAGAGTTTTTAGAAATTGGGAAAAATTGGAAATTGGGGATCTAGGGTTTCGATTAGGGTTAGAGAATTTTGAATCAAGGGGTTTTTTATGGTGAAAAACAAAGGGGAATTAAGGGGATCGAAGGGCTGTCCTTATAGCCTGCCTCGGGCTCACACATATGGTTGTGCAGCCACATGTGTGGGTAGTTTGGGTTAGGTTTTGGGAATTTCAAACCAGGGTTTGGTTGGGGTTGAGGTTGGATGATGAGAAGAAGAAAATGATGTGGATGGCTTTGGATGGGAAAGAAAGAAGAGAAGATGGAGTTTTGAAGAAAATACCTCTTTTGGATAGAAAGAAGAACAAGAAAAAGATGATAGATGGAAGCCTCACACCTCCGTTGAATATGAATGGAATCAAACCACACCTAATCTCCAACTTGCATGGAGAAACCTTCAAATCGCATGAAGAAATAAGATGGACTTTGAAATTTCATGAAACAATAGCATCTAGAGGTTCACACGCCCCCCTCCATTTTCTTTTATAGTTTGAAGAGTAGAAATTTGCAGAAATAGCCATACTTAATGTTTTTTTTTTTTTTTTTTTTAATTTTTTAATTTTTTATATATACTAAAATAGTCATAAAACTGGAACAAAAAGTAAAGCAAAGCTCAGAAAATGTCTAAATTGTCAAATATACTAAATCCTAATAAAGTCAAATAAAAACCAAGACACTTGAGTCCTAAAGTGTCCACGATCGAGGTAGGCCACTGTCAAAATTGGTTAAACGACCAGATATGGGCGATCTAATTGTTCGATCGACGCGTGCACTCAATCCAATGGTCAAGACTCCTCAAGAATGCAACCCTATGCATCTTCTTAGTGTACGACCTTCGAAGATGCATCAAATGCATTTGAGGTCTTCAAAATGGTCCACTCGGCTCACTTAGGCCCACGTAGTGGTCATCCATCTAGAGAGAAACCGGTGATGATCTCCTCCTTTGATAGACCCTGAATGGTGCTCTGATTTCCTCATCATATTTCCCTTTATTTATTATTTGGACTTACCATTTCTTGTTTTAAGTTTAGTGTCAGTGGAATGTAAATGATAGGGACATAAGAAGTTTAGTGTAAGTGGAATGTAAATGATGGGGACATAAGAGGACCTATTCGGGTGTACCAGAGATGGAGATGACCACCCACATCAACGTAGTCTTCTTTGTGGATGGGAGAAGAATTTCAGATGGGTCCCGTCAGGCTATTTTGAAGGCCCCACATGCATTGGACGTGCATCAAGAAGATCCCACTTTGGGATGATGCATGTGGGCTGCTTTGGAGACCATTTTAGTCATATGAATTTTATTTTGTGTCGATTCGACTGTTGGATCTTGTAGATCAAGACATCGGGCCGCCATGTCTTCCAGACCTGGGCCCTTTGGACTTTGACCTTGCTTCTTTTATGTTTTCTTGTTATTTTTTGGATTTATTTGATGGTTGGAATTGATAATAAATGTTTCAGTTTTCTTATTTTGGATGATGGGATATTTCACTTAAGTGAGTGACATAGTTGTAATTATTTCAAAATTTTAATTATAAATAAGGTGTTTCGTAATGGTAACGGTGGCCGTAACGGCCACCATCGTTACCTCTACGATACGGGCCATAACGGCTATTATGGCCTCGTAACGGCCGTTATGGTCTCTCTTTTTTATTTTTTTTATTTATTGAAAAAACTCCCGAATAACTTGTATTTGCCCCGTAATGTTGATTAAAAAGTATGAAAAACATGTATATGTCTCGTAATAGACCATTACGGGCTATTATGGCCTTTATAGGGGATGTAACGCGCCGTTAACGGCAATTACGAGTCAATTTTTGCCATAATGGCTATTATGGCCGTTACGACCCCGTAACGTGTAACGATTGCCACTGTTAACTTTACGTAACGGCCTTTAAGGCACACCATGATTATAAAAGCAAGGGGGGAGGGGGACGTCCAACCCTAATGGAGTTATTAAGAAGAAAGAAAAAAAAGAGAGAAACTCACTTGTGAGAAGGAATTTTCCTCGTGTTTTAGGGTTTGTGAGAAATCCTTCATTCCAATTGAATTGTGGAAGGGGGTAGAGGCTTGTTTGGTTGTAGATTCCCCAAGGTGCATCCTTTATCTTTCTCTTCCTCAAAAGGTGTTTTTCTTATTCTTTTGTATTCCTCCTCCTTTCATTACAATCTTCTCGACCCATCAAACCCCTAATCAATCCTCCATCTCTTTCTTCCCTTTTACCTAGCCATGTGTGGACCACGTGCGTCCCTACGGGCCCGTCCCCCCCCCCCCCAAAAAAAATAAAAAAAAAATAAAAATAAAAAATTCCAATCCTAAATCTCCATCTATGAATCCATAACCCTAATGAAAATATTATTTTTTGTGAAACTTTTCTCAAATTGTAATTTTGATTGCATCATCGTTTATCCACGTGGCTGTTGCACTACTCATACTAGATTGGAAGTCCATCCTTCCAAGTGGGCTACTCTTGAATTATTTATATTTTCGTGCACCGCGTATGTGATAACTTAGGACTTTCGTGTTATAAATCTGAATTTCCAAATCTAATATATGAATATGTTTTATTTTACATGTTGATGAAATTAATGTGTATATTGATTTCTTATCTTGCATCCTAGGATTGTTCCATCACGCTACATCAATAATCTTTGTTGATTTTCTAATTTTTAGTTATGTATGTCCAAGTGCATCTAAAAATATGGATGTCAAATAATTGCAAATGTTTTGATTCTAGATAATCTCTTTGTTTAATGGTTATGATATTTTCTTCTTCTTGCATTGAGAATTTGTTTTATAACTGAATTTCTTTTTGTTTCTTTTAATTGGTTTAATGCTTCTTTGAAAGCAATACTTCTTATGCCATTCTCAAGGTACATTGAGAAGCTTAAAATCAAATTCAAAGGCTGTAATATGAGAAGAAATTTATTTCTTAAAAACGAAGTACATGTTCCATTTGTTGTCCAAGAGAGAACATGTTCCACATGTGAGGAAGTACAAGGTCCTGAGCCACAACGAATATGTAGTTCACAGATTTTTAGGATCCCATACATGTGTGGTCCATGGTACAGTGATCTGGCAGGCCCCATTGGGGATGGGGAATGCCCATAAATATCCCAGTTGTAAGCAATGTTTTCCGCATCGTTATTGCGTTGTGTATCAGACCGTTGGGATATGGATACATATCATTTATCGCACGAGATATATCGGTCATATCGCGTAATTTATCGCTGTTGTTGGGAAACATGGGGAAACATTGGGAAATTGGTTGAATTTTTCAATGAAACTTCAGGGATTGTTAAAAAAGACACCAATACACACTTAGAAAAAAATTCAAAAAAGGTGCACATAATAGGTTCCTTTGCATAGGGTCTTAGTCTATGCGTTGTTTGACTGAACTAGTGCAACTATGTTCAAAGTCAATTCATAAAATTTATAAATATTAGAAGACATGTATGGAAACACAAGCATTACATTCAAATGCGAAAAGAAGTAGTAGAAAACTAGAAATATACTTGTGGATTTTGAAATTTTTTTAAAAAAACATTTTAAATTATTTTTTATGAAAAATTCCTAATTCGCCATGAATATGTAGATTAGGTTATGTTTGATTTTATGTTTGGACACTAAGATTGCAATAGATTTGGGAGAAAATGCAGAAATTTTGATTCTCCCCAATTTTCCGCAACTCGGCCCATCTACCCGAAATCTCAAAATTGAAGCTCTAAATCTATAATTTTTTCATGCAAAACATGAAAAATCATGGATTTCTTACCATTTGACACTACTTACAACATATAAAAACGAAAAAACGAATTAGAACTCAAAAATGCACATATTTTAGAATCCGGCCCCAAGAAGCTTTCGATTGCGATTTCAGAGAAATTTAGAAGATTTTCTTCCAACAAATTAGAGTGGACTGGTCGAAATCACCTTCCTATGTACTTGGAAGATTTTTTTAGGATTTTCTAGACAAAACAGCATTGGTTTCCTTTTATCCCTTTCGATATTGCATTCGGTGTTGATGTATCGCATGATACATTAAGAATTTATAAAGTGGGAGTGTGAATATATTACATGATATTGCCATATCGTGCGATATATTGCAGGATACCATGAAAAATGGATATTAAAGTTGATTTTTGTATCGCCCAGCTGGGATAACTGATATATCATGGGATATATCGGTGATTTCGCAAGATATTGAAAACATTGGTTGTAAGATCCTAACATTTGATTGTTGATCTCCATATAAACTGCTAAGAAAGAAAAATATACGAACTACCTATGTTCAGGGAAAAAGGCCAGTGGTTGGAATGTTTGGATCTTCCAACCTGTGATACCTTTGAACTATTCCTCATCCATGGTAAGCCATCAGTTCAAAGGTTACTGTTGCTGTACAATGTATCCTGCATTTCCGAAAGCTATCTGTTTTATGAGGCGCAGGACTTTATGTGATTTCTTCTCATTGTCCAATCAATTACAGCTTGCAGTCTTCATTTGTTGAGGTCATTTCACATTGTCTTCATTTTATCCAATTTTGCATCTATTCAGTATATTGAGTATTGGGCTTTGTCAGACCTGTGATTCTGCTTCATCTCCTTTGCATGGCTTCTAGCTCTTCAAGATACTATAGGCTTATTAATAGAAAAGGGAAGGAAAGGAATAAAAAGGGGAAATTTAACTAACTGTCATTCAATGACCAGGCTTGTCAGTATACTTGGAGTCTGGTTCTGGAGATCATCTATCTTCACCCATGAAGCAATACATTCAAAACCTTCTTAAGGTAATGGAATTTCCCGTATCTTCTTTTATTCCATCGATCAATTCTTTTTAAATGGCGGTGATTTATTCATTGCACAATTTAGACATGGCATGAATGTATGTTGATCTTTACTGTCCAAATTGTATAGATAGAGCATTTCCCAGAAATATTAGATGATCGTAACAATTCTGTTGGTTGTTCTTCAAGTGGACTGTTCAGAAGAAAATAGTCAGTGGTGCACTTCAATGTCTGGTATCATATGCTTAAAATTGTCAAAACAGTGGTTTTAGATTATGCTCTATGCATAACAGGGCCACACAAGTTGGGGGTTCTGGATTGGTGTGCATGTATGCTGTAGGGATACACACACACACATACGTAAATATGTATATATGTATGTATATATATACATTTATGTATGTATATGTATACATATATATCTACATACATAAATATATGTATGTACACACACACACATATATTGTGCATGTGTATATATCTTTCGTAGTCCTATAATGTACCTATATCTATCACATATTAACATGAGGGTGTTAGTCAATGGACTAACACAACAAGTCTCTTGCCCTAAACCCCATCGCAACACCCCCTCTCCTTTCTACTCAGTATCAGAGCATAGCTTCTAGGCTGATCGGAGGTGTTTTTGGTGGGACCTGCTGATGTCATCAGTTGTATGGGTGACTTCAATAGAGTGTGGTAGGATCGCTCCATGAAGGAAGTAGGGGATATGAAAGATGATGATTTTAGAGGATTTGTGGTGATTTTTCCAAGTTTTAAGAGAAAAATTGAAAAAAAAATTATAATTCAATTCTCTGTTCGAGCTGTTTTTTTTTTTTTACTGGATTTTTTGAGGAGTTTCTTTGCATGGGTTTGCCAAGGTTGATGAATTGCTATGCTATGTAACATGTAGCTTACATTACTTAGACTTTACATGGCTCATGAAAATAGCTTAAGTTGCTTGTAGCCTATGCTACAATGCTAATTAACATACATTACATGCTACATAGCTTACACTACAAGCTATTTTTCACTACGTAGCTATTTGTTACATTTTTCTATTTTTATTGAAAGATTAGTTTATCACTTTATCTTTACAGTGATCTTAATAAAATCAATAAAAGTAACAGTATCAAACCAATTCTATTGCTCTTTCTTTATCTTTATAGTTAATTTTTGCCCTATTTTTCTTGTTATTCTATATTGTGTTTGGTTGCACTTGATATCATGAAATTTCATTATTAATTAGTCTAATTTGGTGGTACAACCTTAATTAAAAATCTAGAAGTAGCATGTAGCAAGCTACACGCTATGTAGCTTACGCTTATGCTTCAGAGGGTTATATGTTATGGTACACGCTGTTTGGTATTTAAAACACCGATTTTAACATCTAGAAACTAGAATCACTTGAAAAGATTTGAGAGCGATATGAAGTTTTTGGTGAAATGCACCTATCATATGGTCCTATTTTTGGGATCATTTTATTGATTTTATGTGGATTCCGTTATTTGGAGTTGCAAAGGTGTGATGGGCTATGTATGCTCATTTGTGAACAGTGATGAGTGGTTTGGTATGCTATTGGGGCGTTTTTAGCCCTTTTCTCAGCTATTGAAACTTTATGTCATTTTATATTGTCATCCACCAGTTCGAGTGATGTGCTATTGGCAAAAAGATTTAATGAGATCCAGGGTGTGTTGACTTTACTCAGACATTTGCTCTAGTCACCCAGCTGAATTGTCTGTTTGCTGCTCTCTTTGGTTGTCAATTTCTCAGGGCCTCATCATCAACTTGATGCAAAAATGCTTTCCTCCATTGAGACCTTTGTGAAGAAGTATGTGTGATACCTTCTCCTTGTGACTGGGTTTGTAAGCTATGCAAAGCCATTTATGGTCTCAACCAATCCCCATGTACTTAATTCGAGTGCTTTCAACATGCATTGTTGCAGTCTAAATACTTGTAGAGTTGTGCCAATCACTCTCTCTCTCTCTCTCTCTCTCTCTCTTTCAAATGTGCCATAGGGCTCTCTATTGTCATTGTCTGTATGAATGATATCATTGTGATGGAGACAATATTGAAGCTGTTCAGTCATTGAAATCTCTTCTTAATACAGAGTTTGATGTAAAAGATCTTGTCTCATGTAGTTATTTTTTGGGAGTCAAGGTTGCCAGGTCCAAGTGTGGCATGTGATCTCCCAAAGGAAGTACACTCTTGATTTTCTCTGTCACTGGGTTTTTTGGAACTAGGTCCATTGGCACTCCTATAATAAAGTCACCACCTCCAACTTGACAGTGGCAAACTTTTGGTTGATGTGGGCATTTATTCATGATTAGTGGGCAAACTCATTTATTTGACTATTACTTGCTCAGATATTGCTTGTGCAATTAGTGTAGTGAGTTAGTTCATGCATGCCCCCGGACCTGTCACTTTAGTCTATCGTATCTTGAAATTTCTTAGAGTCACTAAGTTAAGGTATTCTCTATTCTAATTGTAATCATCTTCAGGTTGAGGCCTATATGAATGTGGATTGGGCTGGCTCTCTTTCTGATTGCCGGCACTCTAGTTAGTGGGAATCTTGTGACATGGAAAAGTAAAAAGTAGTCTGTTGTGGCCTGCTCTAGTCTTGAAGTTTAATATCGGGCTATGGCTCATGGTTTATGTGAACTTGTTTGGTTGAAAATGTTGTTGATTGAGTTCAGTCTTCTGGTTTCTTCTCCCACCACTCTTCATTGTTACATTTTTAGAAGAAAAAAAAGACTCATTGTGAGAATCTTGCGCGCACATTCACATTTCCTCTAATCCAATTTATCATGAGCGCACCAGGCATATTGAGGTTGATTGTCATTTTATCCATGAAAATGTGGCATTGAAGAATGCTTGCATGTCATATCATAAATATGATTGTCATTTTCTCTTTTGCATGTGTTTCAGGCTGGGCGTGTTTCAGGCTGGGCATGATTGATATCCATGCTTCAGATTTAGGGGGAATGTAGGGAAATATATGTGCATTTGTATGCTAATATTTCTACTCCTTTGGTGTACCCTATGTCTATTACATAATATGTAGTTGTTAATCATTGGACTAACACAGTATGTCGTTTTCCCTAGACTCTCTCTCTCTCTCTCTCTCTCTCTCTCTCTCTCTCTCTCTGTCTCTCTCTCTCTCAACCAGCAAAATTTAAGAAAAGGTTAAAACACACATTAAGTTTACGCACCGAGGATATGAAGTATGCTTTGATCCACAGTGGTATAATTATGTGAAGTTAAATCTGCTTTCAATTTCTAGGTTAACATGGAGGGGCCATATGGATCAGAATGGCGGACAGAAGAGAAGGTAAAGAGGAGGGAAATGGTTGCTCCAGAAGCACGTTATATCTTTGTCCGAGAAGCTCCAAAAACAAGTGTTGATGACATGTCCTCAACGATGGAGGGGATTGCAACTTGTACTAATTGGGTGGGTGATGGGAACCCTGTCGTCGGTTTTGTACAATACCGTTTTATTGTAGAGGAAGATATACCTGTTGTGTATGTATATGAGCTCCAGCTGGAGCATTGTGTTCAAAGGAAGGGATTAGGGAAATTTCTAATGCAACTGATTGAGCTTATTGCTCGCAAGGTAGCAAATTTCTCTTCTTCTTCTTCTTCTTCTTCTTTTTTTTTTTTTTTTTTTTTTTTTTTTTTTTTTTTTTTTTGAGACACACACACACACACACACACACACACATATATGCACACATGCATATTGCAACTTATAATTAGCTTGTGGCATGTTATGCTGCCCAAACCACATTCTTGTGGCATTTAGGGTAGGGATCTAGTCTGTCTACTACCATTTTGTAAATGGAAAACCTTGAATTGCATGCTTGGGTGGTGAATCTGAATTGTCCAATTAGTGTTCAACCTTATGGATGATCATAGGCCAAAATCGTGCCAGTTGGAAGTTCATAATTGGATGGTCAAGATAAGTTTTGAGCAACAGTCCTGATGATTAAAAAAAAAAAGAGTTTAGAGCAACCTTCCGGTAAAGACTTCATAAGTCGAATGGTTAGGTACAGGTATAATCATTGTAATTTGACCATGCTTCCCATCCATAATATGGTTTATAAGCTGAATGGTTCAGATTGTTCAGCATATTCACCAAAACCAAATTTGCCAGTTAGAGGTTTGATACCATGCACTAAACAGTACTGGATGCATGCTGGATCCTGCCACTTTACCCATGCAATATCAAGGCCATTTGTGACATCCTCTTTTCTTTACTGAACACTAGCTTTTGGTTAGCTCAACATTAATTGACTGGATACTAATTTGATTGGGGACCGAATCTTGCACTGTCTTTTGCAGAACCGCATGGGTGCTGTGATGTTGACTGTCCAAAAAGCGAATTTATCAGCCATGAATTTCTACACAAGCAAGTTAAGGTAAACCTTGGCCTTGATGGCCTCATGCAATTTGAATGGGACTTGGGCATGTGAGATGGAGAGGAGGCTCAAGGCACACCTGCCAACATGGTAGATATGTGTGAAATGCGGGCCATTTGTGAGATGGGGCCTACTGTGATCCATAGTTATAAAAATCAGTGACTTAACTGAGAACTCGGCTGTGAGACTAATTTGACTCAGCAAGATGTTGAGCCGAGTCACTAGGAAACTCCCTCCCATAGCTGACTCGTTATTGACTCCATAAGACTTGTCAGGTCAGCTGGTTTACTCTGCCAACTCCATGAGACTCTGTGTTGACTTGGGATGAGTTACTCGTTTGGTGAAAAGTTAAAAAGTCAAAATACCAGTGTGGTTCAAACCTACGACCTTCCCTATGAAAGTCAGTCCCTAATCAACAGCGAACAACCAAGGGTTTTTACTCCTATGGCTATTTTTTTCCTCATAATTTTAAGCATTAGATAACTATTTTAATTTTTATTGGCACAAAAAATATATTAATTTAATTATTAAATACCAAGTTAAGTCACGTAAAACTCAGTTAAATGTTTGAGTTGACCTGACCCGACTAGGCATTGTGATGTTGAGTTCTTGAGTTTTTGAAATATCCTGTGAACATGCCCTGCCACCGAAAAATCAGCTTGTCCGCTCATTAGGTGGGCCACACTCATATGTAAAATATAAGGATTTTGCTAACTTGCGCTTGTTTACCGTGCACATGTGGACCAGCTTGATTTTTGGCCAGCAGCATGTTGATAGAGGGTCCTGACCGGTAAATGGTCAGGATCAATGCACACGCATACCATGTGGTCGTGTGTGCTGCGAGGAACATCCTCTGCTTCATGTGCAGGATTCCTTTTACTAGACTGAAAAATGATATCTTTTGTCATTGCATGTCCAAGGATTGAAATTTAATTTGGGGGTTGATCGTCAATGCAGATACATGATCTCTTCCACTTCACCATCAAGAGTCGAGCCATTGGTATGGCTTTCTTTTCTTTACTTCCTAAACCTTGAAAATTTTCATATAACTTGATCTTTATAAACTTTGATGTAACCAAATCTGTATGCATCTTTTCTTTTCTGTCTCGAAATGCTACTTAAGATTTTGCCATTTGTTTGCAGATAGGAGTTGAGAAAAGCTATGAGATTCTTTGCAAAGCATTTGATGAAGAGGCCAAAGCCAAATTGGAGGTATGCTTCTTACCAACCTACAGTCCCAAAAATTCTTCCATGCATGTGTATATATCCCTCTGCATTTTCACAATCCGATACGGTAACTGTATTTTTTTTAAATTCAAAACCTCTGTTTTGTTTTTGTTTTTTTTTTTTCCTTTTCTTTTCTTTTTCCATCTTTTCTTTTGATTACTTGCAAGCATGCATGCTTGCATTCTAATCATAATAAAAAGCATGTGTAGCTGCATTTGTACATGGACGTGCAATTGTGTGCACACATACATGCACATGTCTACTCATCTACATGCATATATGTTGCATTTACCTTGTGAGCAAGGTATTTTGTAACAGTAACAGCCGGCGTCACAGCCAGCCATATGACCGTTAGCGGTCAGAAACTTTTTTAAAGGAAGAAATGTATCGGGCTGTTAGAAGGTCCATATGGGCCCCTTTTTTTTTTTCCCTCTCGAATTGGGCGTTACAGCCCTGTATCACATAAAGTAATGCCGTTACAGTCATCACGTAACCATTTTTGAATACCTTGGTTGTGAGTCGCTCCATGGTTTCCAAGATCCTGGGTAAAAGAAGAACCTTGATGTCTGGTGGGCAGCTGATCATAAAACTTTTTGCTGACCTATCTTTTAAAAGCCAACCATCAAATGTTGGGAGAAGGCTGAGAAGAAAATGATGATTACATTGTTGCTAAATGATGAAAATACCTTAGGGTGCATTTTGGATGCATTACATGCAAACAATCATAGTTGCATTTTTACATGGGCTTGCAATACGATGCATTTATGTACATGCACATGAGCGCGTTTGAGTGCACTGTCAAATAGAATTGCAAATAATTAGCATAATAAAGTGGAAATGATGGAATTGCAATTGCCTATTGTAACATTGAGTAATTGGTCTCTAAATTTCGATTGCCTGAAAGTAATGAAACTGCATGTTGAGGGGTTGTTCCTAATCAGTATTTGGTAACACCTCGCAAATTGGTCAGTTCCTGTTGTTTAAAGTGAATGTTTGTTATTCGATTTACTTGTACATCCAAAGTTCCAAAGGCAACCAAATGCGAATAAAGACCTATTTCTTGCTGAATTTGTCTGTGACTTGGCATGTTTTTTGAGATTTTTGAGGAAAAAAGGTTAAGGATATTGTTGAGAATGGCTCGCCACAAGTCTAGGTCTGCCTGTTGATTGAGGGAAAGTCATGGTGTATTCTGATAATGGTTAGGCAGGTTACATTCTTAATGGTAGGAGTTTGGCTAGTTACAATATTTTTTTGGTAAGTCATGGTCTAGGAAAGGACTGTAGTGGAAGTTAAATATGGTAGCAAAATTGCTAGCTATAGTCCCTAACGTAAATATACTTGCTTGCATGTGGAAATATGCTATATAATGATCATGGCTGTTTCAATGGTTCACCTTACTCTCCAAAGTAGGTATTTCCCTTAGGCCAATGTTTCAAGGAGCTTTGGTAAGCACACACACGTGTGCAATGAAGCTCATGCACACCCCACATGTGCCAGCATGGCACATAGGTGCGAGATCTAATCCATCTATCAGGTTGGTCTGACATTCTACATTTTTTTCCCAAAAACAAATCTGGTCCACTCAGCACGTGCGCCCCAATGTTGGAAACCGGGATTAGAAAACTTCAGCCATGTTTTTCATAGTTGTATATTTATTTTGCAACTGTGGCCCACTTCACTAGTGTATCAACCTGATGCTTGGGCTAGGGCATCACTATAGTGGTGCCATTATGATGGATGGATTGGATCTCAGACCTACTGTGCGATGCTGGCATATGTTTGGTGTGTGCATGAGCTTTATTGCTCATGCGTGTGCTTAGCAGAACTCTGCTTTAATTACTGGTATTGCACAATGCATTGCACCCTCGAGATAGGAAAATATTGTGGGAAACATCAGAAATATGGCATGAATCGCATAATGTATTGCATTCTGAGGGAAACATTAGGGAAACTTTAGGAAAATGGTGGAATTTTTCAGTTGAACTTCAGGATATTTTAAAAGGCACATGATCACACACTTAGACCTCAAAAGAAAAAGAAAAAAGGAAAAAAAAGGGACAACTATGCACAATAGTTTCCCGTTGTTTAAGGGACAAAATTATGCTAAAAAAGCCCTTTCTGATCACAGTTCTCCATCAAATTCATGTTTTGATACGAAGCAACTCAACTGTAGTTGTTAAAACACAACTACAAAGAAAATCCCCCTAAAAAACATTTGGGCAAAAATAATTTATTTATTTCTGATTTTGTTGATTTACCTAGTTTCAGTCAAAATATTGCAAATAGTGCCCAAAAATTGACAATGTATTGTTAAAATAGCCAAATGTTGCACGATATTTGGGAACATCGTGAGATAACAATATATCAGCATGTATTGATGATATCACTGTTGATACAAGGTATTTTGTGAGAACCCCCTATGTTTTGTATCAGTACCATTGGATATCAGTAACATTGGCCAATATTGTCGATACATTGGTTTACATAGGTGTTGGCAATTGGCCGATGTTTTAGGTGATCACTTGGTCACCTAGGGATGGTTGTAGACATGCACCCAAGGTGTAAAATGGGGCGGTACCCACTTTGGTCATTGTTGTCCTAGGCCCATTTGATGCCCCTACCTATTCCCCCTCCATATTCATGGCCACTTTCTAGCCACAGTTTTTGTTTCTAATTTTACCTTTGAAAATATCATATACTTCAAGGGTAGAATGACCGTAGGAGTGTGTTGTAGCTTAAGTTATAACCTGTTGTAGGTGATTGGGCCTTCCAGCTTTCTTTCTTCACCACCTAAACGCCCAAAAGCACCTGTTCACCTTTCTTTAATGAACTGAACAGGTTGAAACCATATTGATTTTGGTATCATGACCTCAAGTCTTAAATGAGCACGTTGATCCTCATATTCCTTCTTTTGATCTGATACACATCTTCGTTTTTATGTATGATTTTATAATGGACAAAGCATAAAAATAAATATATAGCATCTTATTTGTATGATTAGATGTTCTCTTGTGGTAGGTCTTAGGGGTTCTTGCCTGGGCCATCCTAAGTGTTTTGACTACCTCTTTAACGATAAAAATGTAAATCATGTCGCATTAATTCCCATATTCGATGAAGAAACTAGGGCATGTTTGGATAGACGGAATCCTAGGGAAAAGGAAAAGGTTTTCCCTTGGTTTGACATGCAGGCATGTTTGGATGTTGATGAAAACCATGGATTCCGATGTAACATTTCCATCCATACCCTAATACACATTTATGGATAAATGAATGTAGTCATTATTGCGGGGATATTGGGATTTCCACTTGTGAAATAGACGTGAATCGTGTAAATGGAATCCATTTTTGCACATTGACAAAGGAAATGATTATTTATTTATTTATTTTTCGATGACAACAGGGTGTTCCCACCCCCTTTTTAAGGCGAGACTAATCCCTGTGGATGCACACAATCACTTGCAAACCGCATGCTTCGGGTAAAGCACAGGGAGGGGAATCGAACTCGCATCTGTGGGGAGCAAACCCATGATGCTAGCCACCCGCAAACCACAATGGAAATGATTATTATTATTATTATTATTATTTTGAAAAGTAATTGACAATGGCAATGGTCATTATGTAATTATTAACTTTTCCATTTCCACACTCTTGATTCTGTCTATCCAAACATGGCCTTAAGGGCCTGTTTGCATGCAGATTGAACGGGATAGGATCAAATCCCTATCTGTTTCATTTTAAGTGGGAGAAGAAACTGATTGGAGAAGGGGCTCCTCCACATGTTTGCACTTCTGGCCTGGGACATTTTGGAGAAACGAGGCATTGGATTCTCTGGATTCCAGTCCTTTTTGTTAACAATCCAAAAGCTCAGGATTTTCCTGTTTCCAAATTGGGCTGACAGAATGCACTAGGGAAGCATGTTCCACAAGGACAATCTTCTTTCATAGTTGTAGACTATACACAATTGTATACTGTTTACCAGTGATTTAAATATCAGTATCGATGCATCACACCCTTTGAATGTGGAAACATATTGGTTTGCATGGGTAATATCGTATGTATTGGGGAGTATATAGCTGTTTAAGGAAAACATTGGTAAATGATGGAATTTTTCAATAAAACTTCGGGATTTGTTGAAAGAGACATGATTATGCATTTAGAACTTAAAACAAAAAACAACTTTGCAAAGCTAGTTTCCTTTGTATAGGATCATAAACTATGTGCTATCTAACACAAGTGATACAATTATATCCAAAATGAGTTTATATAAGCCATAAATCACACCATACAGATATGAAAAATGATTCCCCTAAACAAATTTCGGAGAAAATGTATCTTTGTGAGTTTTTTTTATTTCAATTTTCTGTTGAAGGAATGTGTCCCAATGTATCGCTGATACATATAACAATGTTTTGCAATGTATCACATGTATCGATGATTCGGGAGAATTTTACAAAGTGTTTTTGGAAAAATATCTCAATGTATCAATATATTGCAATATATTGGACATGCATTTTGATATTTTGTGTATGTGGTCCTACTAATGAATATTGATTTTTAAATTACAATCATTTACTTAAACTGAAATTTATGGGTTTGTTTGGAAGCCTAATTGTATTGAATTGTGAACATAGTTCAGAAACCTGAAAACTCGACTTAACTCGATGTTCAGCTGGGTCAGGTTGACTTGAAGACTCGACCTGTCTCAACTCAATACTTAATGAGAGCAAATTGAAAAGATTAGGATTGCTAATAGAAATTTAAAAATAGCTAGATCTCGTATAAGTAAATTTAAAGTGTTGACTCAAAACAAGAACACTACAGTTACCTCACCTCACCAATTAAGGTAGATTCCCTTGGGTGACGTTGGGACTTGAGAGTTTGAATCTCATTCCCAACACATTTCTTTTCTAATAAAGTCCCGCCACTAAGGTGAGTGACTTGGTTTGAGTCACTGAGTTGTGTTGATTCGACCAAGCCATTGGGTCAACTTGATGTGTCTCCCTGAGTCTAGGCCGAATCAGGCACAGTAGTGAGTTTCTCAGAGATTTTTCTCGAAATCTCACTGAGTTGAGTTGACTTGGGTGAGTTTCGAGTCGAGTCAGCGAATTTAGAACTGTGATTGGGAATAAAGAGGCAATAATAAAAGTAGGAACAAACCCATTTTAATTCCTGAAGACAGCTAAACATGAAATTGCAATTCCATTTCAATTTGGGCTTGAAATGGTCATATTGGTATTCTTGCGGCTTAGTCCCTTGCTATGAAGGTAGTGAGGCCAATCCCACATAAGTAATTTGATTGTCGCAACTCAAATTCAATTGAGTGTCCAAATCCCCCCCTTAAAATTATTTTAATCTGCTTGTAAAAAGCTCACGATTAGCTAACAAGAAAGTGGTTTATGTTTGCAGGAGAACAATTACATTGGTGATGGTTGAATGTCTGGTCGATCGCTGCTTTGGAGGCGCTATGAAGCTTCTCGAGGTTCTCTCATTAGTCACTTGATTTCACGACGCGCACTACTTGAAAAGAACTACAAGAGGCTTTAAAAATGATCGAACTATGACAAATGATTTCTGCGGAAGTATCCAGTGCCAAAATTTCTCCATACATGTGGCACATGTTTGCCAGATCCGGACTGTTCATCAATTGTGCCATACAAATCGCATGATCCTAGCCAATGCTTGGAGGATTTTTGCCTGTTGAATGTTGATTTTCCTAACTGCCCAAATAATGATTCTTCAATTTTCTCCTAATCAATGGCTAGGTTCACCTGATCTTTGTGATTTTTGGGGTATGCCCCACCCATTATTGCACCCAATGGATGAAAAGGTCCATCAATACACATTTACCACATGAATGGATAGTGAATGCTTGATAACAAACTAAGATGATATTGACAGTACTGGGGCTCTTCCTTGAGAAAATTTCAATGGTTTTGATTGGTTTGGATTTGTTATTCTTTGTGATTCCAGCTAGGGTTTTTTGTTTGTTCAAGGCTATAGCTCTGTAATACGATAGAAAGAAGTTATGTATTCTTGCTGAATGTCTTTAATCCGTAGTATATGAGTATTGATCGTTGCTTACATTGAAAGATGTGGGTTTTTGTAGGTGTTTACTTCAAGGAATTGTCATACAGGTTTTTCACTCAAGTAGAGCTGTACACGAGTCGAGCTTGGCCAGCAGGTTACCCTAGCTCGAACTCGGCTCGGCTTGGTCCTTGAGCTTGACTGGGCAGCTTGGCTCGGCCTGGCTCAGTTAGCAGCTTGGGCCAGCTCGAGCTCGATCTTTTGAGCTAAGTTCGAATTCAAGCCTATGAGCTGTGTTCGAGTTTAGGTTTTATAGTTTTTACTATATATAATATATTATTTATATTATAAATAATATATAATATGTAATATATAATTTATTTAAATATATAAATATATACAAAATATTTATACCAAGTGAACCTGATCTGAGTCGAATCGATTCAAACCAAGTCATGTTTTCAGTCAAGTTCCTAGCTGAGTCGAGTCGAGTTTGTTCTAGCTCGGACTTGGCTCAAAATTTTTTCAAGCTTAAAAAATCAGTTTGACTCGGCTCGAACCCAGTTTTGAGCCGAGTCGAGTCGAGCGAGTTAACTGAGCTAACTCAGTTCGCGTACAGCTCTAGTTCTCAGCCCAATGGTTTGTACAGGTGTGCCCATGGTTCGGTGATCCTAACCATTGTTACAATGATGGTCATGTGTCCATGAACCAAAAAGCCCCATATTTAAAGATCCTAGCCATGGAATATTTAGTCTTTCCTTGATGGAATGTGGACCCTGAACTGTTGTTGTGTTTCTTTACTCAGTAATCTTCTTCCTGGCTACCTATATTGAGGGGTGAGGACTTTTTCCAATATGGGGACTTCGGCGGATCGGCTGTCTGCATTGAGGGCGTGGGGCCCATCATTTCTTGGAAGATTGAACCATGCACCCTGCTTGTGCCAACTGAAAGCCTGAATGGCACTGTGCAAACCTTCGGCGGGAGCTAGGGGTGCAACTTGGGTCAGGTTCAACCCTAACCCGACTGGACCAAACCGAAATTTTAGTGGGGTTGGGTTCTGAGATGGGTTCTTGAACTTTATTTGTAAAGCTTGCTGAGTTGTCTCAAAACTCGATTGAGTCAACTGGGTGTGGTGAGTATTCGAGCCGAGTCAGTCAGCGATGGTTATCTAGCTTTTTTCTCTAATAAAATTAGACTAATGGGGAAGAGATTTGAACCCTTAATTACTTAAATAGATCTAATATGGAATATTAATGCAATTGTTGTTTATTTTGCTTTATAGAGATTTGAACCCTTAATTACTTAAATAGAGATTTAAATAGACTAATGTGGAGTCCATTGTTCTGTAATCCAGACCATTGGTTCGTTGCATCTGACAATTGATTGACTATGCCCTGAAACTTCTTGATTGGACAATCTTAAAACAGTTTCAATTGTTGAACTACATATAGACGGTTGGGAAGAAATAGAGACGGTAGACATTCAACTGAGAGAAGTCATGCCATTGGCCTCAGGAAATTCTAATACGGAGAGATTTGTTAGGCATCATTCATCCACCGTGGGACGCTGAAGACCAACGGTCTGGATTACCAAACCACGGTTCGATGTCATAATTGAAGGCCTCTCCATGTTTTGTACTCTGAATATGGGGGCTGCGCATCATATGATTACGAAAGGGTTAAGATCAGCAAAGCTAGGCCGTTGGATGATCTACGATGCCGTTCAAAAAGTAGGATCCATGCAAATTGATGTTTGGAAGGAAATGATAGCCGATATTCCATATGCAGCTGTAGGAAGTCCATAGGTAGGACGGCCTCGTTGTTAGAGTAAGGACTGTGGGGGCCTCAAAAAAGATTGGACATGGATCATTTTAAAATTGGCCTCAGATTTTGTGGACCGGTGATGGCCCCAGAAGCCCCACACAGGACAATCCCAACGGTTACATTGGTGACCTGCAAATCGACGTCCACAGTCAACTGAAAAGGCCAAAGATTGGACGGTAAGGATCTCATGCCTGGGAGGCTTCTGTGGTCCGGTCCATGCATGGCAATGGTCCATCAATCAACGGCCTAGGTAGTGAACCGTGGGTTCCACTTCTACAAACTGAAAACCGGAGGTAGCATAGACGGACGCGGTTTGGTTGACGACCCCAACACTAGCCAGATAGTGTCAAAGCTCTGTGTGCCCCACCGTGATGTATGTGTTTTATCCACGCCGTCCATACATTTTTTTTCTCCCAAAAATGAGAAGATATAAATCTCAAGTGGACCACACCAAAGAAAAAGTGGGGATTGAACGCTTACCGTTGAAAACTTCTTGGGGCCACGGAAGTTTTGGATCAAGCTGATATGATATTTGTGTTTTCCCTTCATCCATAGTTATTTGACTTTATGAACATGTTGGATGGCAAAAAAACATTGCAGTGGGCCTCCAAGGAGTTTTCAACTGCAAGCGTTCAATCTCCACTGTTTCTTGTGGTGTGGTCCACTTGAGCTTTAGATCTTTCTTATTTTTTGTCTCATAACCTAAAATGATATGGAAAAATGGATGAACGGTGTGGATAAAACACATACATCATGGTGGAGCCCACAGAGCTTTGCCACCAGATATCTGGCTGGGGTTGGGTCCCACGTTTTTTAAAAAGCTTTTCAGCACATTTAATTTAAGGGGCTTTTCGCATCTCTACAGTGAAGAGTTTTTAGCTTTTTTTTTTTAAAAAAAAAAAAAATATAAATTTTAAATTGTTTAGTAGAAGTACTATCAGAGTGCTTATTTATTTAAAAAGCAGCAAATAAGCTCCAGTTTTATAAGTTGGCTAGAGGTTACCCTTTATAACAGAGTTTATTTGGCTGCTTAGCTGGGCCCTACCATGATGTTTATGTGAATCCATTCCAACAATCAAGTGCATCAGCACATGTTATTCCCAATGCCCAAAAATCAGCCCCATCCATTATTTAGGTGAACCACATGGTTGAAAACAATATACATGACAACCCTCATTCTCGAAACTGTTTCTCTTGGTATGACCCACCAGAATCATAAATGGGCCTGATGCATATAATGGTTGGAGTGGAATTCATATAATCAACATAGTGGTCCTTATAAAAATTGAGGGTGGACGTTTTTCCTAGTCATTTCCTTCTTGGTTACCCTGATTTTTAGGCCTTGGCTTCAAGTGGAATTGCCTTTGGCCTAAAGCTGAATTACACATCTAATGGTTGTAATGGATCTTACATGAACATTACTGATTTTTGACAGTCTGCCAAGATGTCTGTTTAAGATCTACTCCAATCATTAGATGTATAATACCACGTTAGGCCTAGGGCCAAATAATCAGCCAATCTCTAATTGACGTGGGCCACATCAAAGAAAACAAATGGAAGAAAGACATCCATTTTTATTTTTCACAGGACTTGCCATGATGAATATCTGAAATCCACTCAAATTGTTAGATGCAACACTAAAATGTAGTCTCGGAGACAAACATCAGGCTCATCTGTGATTCAGGTAGGCAATGCTGAGGGAAAGAGTTTAGGATTAAGGGTTGCCTTCTACACTGGTTTTAATTTTGTACTCGTGATTCAGGTGGGCAATACTAAGGGAAACAATTTGGTGGTGAGGGCTCTCTGTACACTGTTTCTAATTTTGTAGTCTACCTAAAACATGATTGTGACTAGAGGTGTACACGAGTTGAGCCGAGTCGCTCGACCACTAGCTGACCCCAGCTTGAATTCAGCTCGGCTCAATCCTCGAGCCTGACTGGCCAGTTCAGCTCGATTCGGACGGTAGCTGAGGCCAATTTGAGCCGAGTTCGAGGCAAGATCGAGCCTATGTGGCATTTTCACCAACACATAGAATGCACTTTCAATTTCTTACTATATGTAAAACAGCAGCATCGTTTACATGTATTTCATCAAACACCTTGTATGTAACATTAAAATCAAGAAAAAAAGGGTATTTGTTTCATATACATACCTTCCTTGCCACCAGCTGACACTTCGTTGAGCCATTTCATCAAACACTTGGTGAGCAACATCAATATCAAAGTAACTGAGTCTCCAAACTTGTTCGATCCGAGTTTGATTTGAGTTGGGATTCGATCCAAGTTGAGTCAAGATCGCAAGCTCGAACTCCCTTTGAAAATTTTTCGAGCTCAAAAAATTAGCTCGACTGGGGTCGAACTCAATTTCGAACCAAGTCGAATTGAGCTTTTTCGAGTCTAGTCGAGCCGAGCAAGCTAATCGAGCTAACTCGGTTCATGTACAACCCTAATTGTGATTGATTTTGGGGCCCTTGGCCTAACAAGGGGTGATGCACTTAGTTTTTGGGGTAGATTTCACATAAAAATCATAGTGGTCACTACTCAAGTAGTCTACTCCTTTGTTCCGACAGTCAAACCCTAACTCTCGTTAAAAATTATTAAGAAGGTACTCCAGTGATAATTGCTTATTAAGGACTGTTTGGATGGGAGTAAATGGAAGGAATTAGGCGCAAATAGAGGTAAATCACCTTTGAGGTGTGTTCGGATATGAGAACATGCATGAAAATAAAATGAAATGGGAATATATAGGCTATAAATGAAATCCCCTCAGGGAGGAGAGATTTGGAAGTAAACGGGGATGAAATACCTTTTCGTGCTCCAATGAAAATTCCCATAAGTGAACTAAGGTGTGGCTATGCACATGTCCGCCATACGCCTGACCCACCAATGATACTCGGACACAATCCAACTATAGCCTACATAATGCAAATCATTCTATCAAATATCACATATGTTGACTTGGTTCGAAACCGTCCAGCAGTTGGTCATGATTGAAAAACATTGGTACATTGCTTGTTTGTGATCTTTATGTTTGTGGCTCACCCGAGGCTCAAAATTTTCTCATTTTTGGCTGAAGTATATATTTCAGTAGGCTTATTACAATCATTCTATCAAATATCACATATGTACATTAATTTGGAATTTGTCATATATTCCCAAAGAATATATTAAAAAATTCTAATGCATTTCTATTCGTCCCATTTACTCCCATCCAAACATAATTTTTTATTTCAAATGCATTTCATTTACTCAAGCCAAACATTTACTCTTATCCAAATACAACCGAATAAATCATTTACAACCGAATAATTTGAGCCGTTGCTTTTAATCACTTAGTTCTGATCAAAGATGTTATACATTTAATGCATTGTGCATCATGTTAATTATGTGATCCCTCATAATCTGACATGTGGTGCCTTACTCAATTGATCTGGATAGTTTATTTGGTGGGTGTGCCCTGTATGTGCACTATCCAAAAGCCATGTTTTGGATGATCCGATTTACACCTAACTTGTTATATATCTAGATTCAACAAATAAGATGCTTCCACATGTTGACACACTCGTGCAGAGGCAAAGGAAGGCACTCACGGAGTCTAGAAGGAGATTGTCAGATCTTAAATACATCTGTCCAGAAGATGCATGTCATGCCAGAAGGCTAGGATGTTCATAAACAAATGCAAAACCAAAACCCTAAAGGCAGTCATTCTCTAGGCGACATATGGTAAGTGAGTATAAGCTACGTATAAATAAACACTTAGAAAGCATGCGTAACGAGGTGCAAGGTTAAGGTAGTGATATACAATAATATATGGCTGACTTTAATTGGCCATATACACTCGTGGATCGCTAAGCGGTGCAATAAAAGGAGAAAGCCATTTAAAAATAGAAATACCACTATATACGGCAATGTAATGGTTAGTTGGTTCCATCTCAAAATAGAAGCATATTGAGCCAATGCAACTAACCCATCGGAATGTTGATCCTGAAAGCCAAGGGGCCAAATGTAAGGCTACTGCCTAACCCAAGTCTATAAAAGAAACACATAATGAAGAGCTCCAAGCTCTATCCAATCCAATTGAACACAACTATTTTTGGCTCAACGTTATATATCAATCTTTTCTTTCCTCATAGAGGCTTATCATAGCATAACTTAGCTTAATTTAGCCTCTTCACTTATGTCCAGAGCCATACTGTTGCAAGTCCGGATTGATTAGGTAGCTTAGTTTAGTTTTCTACTTCTGTTCGGGGCATCCCTACAACAAGTTAGATTTAATTTATTAAATATCCACGACCCATTATTGTATCCCCCAAATCACTAAGTCCTCAGTGATTTTTCTATCACATCTTGCTGACTAAACCACCACTGTCTCATGGATGTCTATGTTTCCATGACCGTCTTACTACCATCCAGGTCTAGAAGTGTAATCACCCGGGATTTTGGTGTGCATTCATATACATGCATACATCTGCACTTGCATTCATCCATACATACGTATATATTGATTCATCGATTCATTCATGCATTCATACACACATACATCTATCAATCTACAGAAAGTGTGATTGTTGATACATATGATCGGTTTGTTTAGTATTTACCCTTGATTTATAAAATTAGTAATTGTATGTTTCATGTATAATATATGTATGTACATGTGTATGTTCACGCTCACCACTTATATAGTTATACCTACATAACAACCCATTTATGTATAAACTAACTCAAATCTAACCATTGAACATACATTAAACCTACTTAATTATGACCCATGATCTATGTACCAAAACCTCTCAATTAGGACCCGATAATTATACTAAAATTTTTCCAAATAGATTATCCTTTTGTATATCAAATCAGCCCACCCTAAACTCTTCAACCTTGAGCTATACCAACCTATAGCAAACCAGTGAAGTTAGAGATCAATCCACATTTGTTTAACTCATGATTTCTACCATAGAATTGCATCACTAATGATTGTTGAATCGATGTTTTAGATAAACCCATGAGAAATGTGATAACGTATCTAAATCGTCCAAAACAATCCAACCAAGAAGATAAACCAATGCCTCGATTCTTATCCTTAACTAAAACTTACAAATTCCCGAACTTCATCATTAAATTTAGGTCACTCATTCATTGACCTACATATTTACTCATATACTTGCTGATTCATCAAACTAACTATAGAGATAATTAATTAAACTAGATCTAGCAATCTAACTATTCATGTCACTATCAAACCATTCAATCACAATGAACTTGCCCCAAAACCATCTAAACTACACTTACATCATTTCATTTGTACACATGACTTTGGGCAACCAACATTGTGCATGCACTTCATTTGAAAAGTAAAAGCATCAGCGCACCATTGAAAGCCCCATGCATTATGCTAATTATGTGTTCCCACATAAATAAATTTGACTCGTGGTGCCTTACTATGTTGATCTAAATGGTTTATCTAGTGGGGCGTGCTCTATATATGCGTGGTCCAAAAGCTACGCATTGGATGATCCTACCCATATGATCACTCCACTTTCAGTTAGATAGTTGCAAAGTTTTTATTTATTTATTTTTCTATCCTTCATGTGAGGATCATTAGATGGGTGATATTTATGAGCCATGGCTGATCTTTGTGGGTCTGACCAGATAAATATCTTGTGAAAAATATTGATTGAAAATATTTACAAAAATATATGTAAATTAATATTTTCTTTGAAAAACTTACGGTTTTTGGTGTTTTTGGGAATAATCTTATATTAGAAAGGAGAGAAGAAAAAACTATATTTATATATAGGGTGTGGAGTACCTTATTATTTTCTTGGTTGATTCGTGGAGTACTGGGACTTGCGTGTTTGCACCCACGCGCGAGCACGGGCACGGTCATGGTTACGATCATGATCTCGATGCGAGGGCATGGGCATGTGTGGCTGTAGAGGCGCTAGTGGCACACTTTACACTTCAACAACCATGACCTATATAAACAGTGCTTGGGTGGTTAATTGAACCATCACTAACACTCGAACCATTCTCACTTATAACCCAACAAGAAGAGCAATATTGTACTCTGATCAATCAACAAGGTTCATACAAACCTTAACGAGAAGACCTCAAGAAACAGATCAAAGCAGTGGTCTAAATCAACTATAATTTTTCTAATATTCTTTTTCAATATGAGATTTTTCTTTTGTTTATCTGTCAGACAAAAAAAAAATCTGTGTATATAGTTTCATTCATGGTTCTTCGTGTTTGCTGAATGTATAATCACAAACAGGCTTGTCGTATCCTATAAACTATTTGCTTGTAACCTATCACATTCTCAATCATTTTGAGAAAGGTAGAATAACGTTTTAAGAACATCGTTATCACACGTGCTTCAACATGTCCTTATATTTTCTGTTTCTTTAGTTATTTTACAGAAATGGTAAAATATGTAATTTGCACTAACAATCTTAAAGCGTTATCCGAATGGAAACCGAAAGTGTATCTTCCATCAAGCTAATGAATTAGAATTGATTCATCTTAATCGGTTTGACGGAACCAATTTTACAAGTTGGCAAGACAAGATAAAGTTTTTCCTGATGGCCTTAAAGATCTATTATATTTTAGATCAAAATATGTACCATCTGCGTGAAGTAACCGACGAGGATACACACCTGAACAGATTGATGCCCGCAACAGGCGAGTTAAAAATGAACTTCTGTGCCGTGGACACATACTGAACACACTCTCCGACTGACTGTATGATTTGTACACCAAAACGTTATATGTAAAAGAAACTTGGACCATCCTAGAGTTCAAATATAGGCTGAAGAAGAAGGTACCAATAAATTCCTGATAGCCAGGTACTTCGACTATAAAATGGTAGATAATAAACCGTTGCTATCTCAAATCCAAGAATTATAACTAATAGTAAATAAAATTAAGGCTATTAAAATTGATCTTCTTAAATCATTCCAAGTCGTTACTATTATCGCAAAATTGCCCCCGATGCGGAAGGACCAGATAAAGAAGTTACTGCATAAGACTGATGACTAAACACTAGAATAAATGTAGAAACATCTTCGAATTGAGGAAGAATCCCGCAACCGCGATAAAAAATTTGAAAATAAGAATTTATCATCCAAAGTACATACAATAGAAAATACCAATAACAAGAATCCCAAGAAGGATGATTCTCTGAAACCCAACGAAGGAAAATTCAAGAAAACACAGAATAAGAATAAAAAGTTCAAAGGCCCTTGCCATATTTGTGGAAAAATTAGACATTATACTCGTTTTTGCCGTTATAAAAAATCTAAGAAAAAGTAAATGCGGTATAGGGCGATATAGTGGCAATGATGATTGAAGTTAACACAATCCAAGGAAAAGTTCTTAGTTAACAATACATGTCTATTACGATAGATCAACCTTCAAAACCTATGAGGATGTGACCAATGGTCAAGAAGTCCAAATGGGTAATGAAGTTCGATCGAAGGTCGTTAACAAAGGAACCGTGGAACTAGTGTTTACTTCTGGAAAGAAGGTGATATTGACAAATGTGCCACATGTCCCAGACATGAGGCGAAACTTAGTTTTTGGGGATCTTCTGGGAAAATCTAGAATACGGGCGGTTTACGAGTCAGGTAAACTGATTTTGTCAAGGAATGAGAATTTTTTCGGAAAGGGATATGCTTGTAATAGTATGATAAACTTTTTATTAAATGAAAGTAACACTTCCGTGTATATGGTTGAATATGTTGGACTATGATATGAAAGATTAACACATATATGGTATAATACTTTAAAATTCATGGCTAATAATGATTTAATCTCATACACAGATAATGAGAATGATAAATGTGAAGTATGCATACGATCCAAAATGACAAAGAAACCGTTTCCTAGTGTTGAGAGATCATTTCAAGTATTATATCTTATGCATAGTGATATCCGTGAGTTGAACGATATTTTTACTCGTGGATGTAGAAGATATTTTATAACTTTTATTAACGATTACTCTAGATACGTGTATGTATACCTATTAAAGAGCAAAGATGAAGTACTAAATATATTTAAAATATATAAAGTAGAAGTAGAAAATCAAGTAAATAAGAAAATAAAAATTCTCCACAGTGATAAAGGGGGAGAATACTTCTCGAATGAATTCTCTAATTTCTATGAAGAACATGGATTAATACACCAATGTATTGCACCATACATAACGCAGCAAAATGATATAATAGAAAAGAAGAAGAAGATGTTAATAGAGAAGGTCAATTCAATGCTAATATAAGCAAAGTTGCCACTGAGTATATAGAGTGAGGCACTGCTTGCAGCGTATCATATTCTAAATAGAATTCCTTTTAAGAAAAATAAAACATCATCATATGAGATGTGAAAAGGTAGAAAACCTAACTTATAATATCTTAAAGTATGGGGGGTGTCTTGCTTATTGTAGGACTCCTAATCTAAAAAAACTAGGTTAAGACTCACGACTATAAAGTGCGCCTTTGTATGGTATACGCAAAATAGCAAAGCTTATAAACTCCTATACTTAGAGTCTAATATCATTATAGAATTAAGAGATGTTGAGTTCTTTGAGAACTCACCATCCTTGGAGTCAAAGGATAATAAAGTTCAAACTCCTAATAGAGAGCTAGTGCGTATAGCTCCACAAGAAGTGGAAGCTCCAAACGAACCTCGTAAGAGGCAGATGGTAAGAATAGAAAAAAAGTCTTGACACAAATCAAATAGACGCTTAACGCATCTTTTTCCATATTGTATAAGGAGAAAAAAATATTATCAGAAAAATACCTATAGTAATGACCATAAAAGATGACCCTAAAACATACAATGAGGTTATCTTATATAGACTCATCTTTTTGGAAGGAAACCGTTAACGATGAAATAAAATCTATAGTGTCAAATTAAACATGGGAACTAGTAAACGTACCTCAAGGTTCTAGACCCATAAGTTGTAAGTGAGTATTTAGGAAGAAATATCATGCTAATGGGACTATTCAAACCTTTAAAGTTAGATTAGTAGCTAAGAGATTTATACAAAAAGAAGGGACAAATTATTTTAACACATATTTTCTAGTGGTTAGGATAACATCCATTATGATTTTATTTATACTAGCATACATACATCATCTTCTTCACATCCACCAAATGAATGTAAAGACTGTTTTCTTGAATAATTACCTCAATGAGGAGGTATACATGAAATAATCAGAAGATTTCATTCTACCAAGAAATGAAAATAAAGTTTGTAGATGTTGAGGATCAAATATTGCATATTAGACTCCAGTTATTACCTGATTTTACGAACATGATACTGTTTAGCGGCTTATTTTAATCGTGTTTGTGCTGCAAGGTGAATTTAGGAACCTTGACTAAAAAGGGTGTTAAAGGCATGAATTTGATGCTAAAAAATCAACAAGGCAAGGGATGGATCTTAGGGGACTGAGATTGAAAAATTCACACGCCAAAGATCCGAGAAAACCAAGTGATTAAAGTTAAAAGGGCCTGAAAATCGTCTTGAATGCAAGATCACAGGGTTTCCACCATCCGTTTGGCTCGAAACTTTATACATGGTTTGAAGATCATAAAGTAACCGTACACGTAAAGTTGCAACCCTTGGATCTTTGTGGAAGTGCCAAAGTGGTCCAACGAAGTGTATTAGCCACTAAAGGAGCATCTCAACCATCCTCGGCAGATTGGGGCCCAAATTTAACTGGTTGAGAGATATTGAAAATGGAGGATTTGTGGTAAAATTTCATTTCTTTTGGATGATGCAGTAGGGAGGAACAAACGACAGAAGTTACTATAAGGGAGAATGACAAATTTGTAAATAAACAAACTTCACATGTATGCACGTAGGTTTGCTTCCACGATGGACATTGCTTTGTTACCAGTGGATGGTGTGGCCCACCTAGAGCTCAGATCTACTTCATAATTTGGCTCATGGGCCAACACATTATGACAAAAGTGGTGAAATTTGTGGATCTTTCAAAAAACAACCACATCAGGGCTCACCATCACTAAAATTAAAAAAATAAAATAAAAGGGAGTTTCGCACACTGTAACAGTAGATGACGAAGACGTGTTACGCAAGGGAGTTTTTAACGTAAACTTCACTCCACGCTTCGACAGTGTGGCCCAGCTAGAACTCGGATCAGCCTCATATTTTAGCTTTTGGGCCAGCACGAGGTAAGGAAAGCAATGGACGGAGTAGATTTTCTAGAAAATTACCATAGTAGGCCCCACCAATTAACGTAATTCTGTAGCAGAGGCGGCATGATTTTGAAACAAGGGTTGCGGATGATCACTCGTTGGCCATCATCTTGATTCTTACAATTGATCTAACCGTCCATTTGACGTGTACGGGGTTCCCGACCAGAACCTAGCAAGCTTCTCAAAGAAGGAGCTCAATACCACCTTCATCAATTCAAGCGTTCGATTCACCGCACTAAGCTCAACTCGATGGGCCACCTTAGCAGAAACCAATTCAACCTCTTCCTAGGTTAAGATGATGTGACGAATCTAATAGAAGGTGTGGATTTACCAGACATCTAAGACGTGGCCCCCATCAAACAACATAGATAGGTTTGTTTCGCAACAGACGCCTGTAGGAAACAGGGTAGTGGATTACCTTGTCCTGTGCTGCGAAGACGCTCAGCGTAAGGGCTATGCATGGCGTCGGAAGTTTGTAAGAAGAGTCCAGAAGCCTCTCCCCACAAATATAAAAGAAACCTTGCTTGGTGTGAAGGAGGATCATTAAATCTTTTCAACATGAAGGCTAGATGTGGGGAGAGAGAAAGAGAGAGCGACAATGACTTCCTCCTTCTTCCTTCTTTTTTTGCTGGTTTTGTTTATTCCTTTTCTTTAAGAGTTTTAGCATGATCATGACAGGCTAAACCTCTTAGCTAGGGCTAAGAGGTGAAGCTTGTAGCATGATGGGGAGTTTTCTATGGTTTTGATTCATGTTTATAAACTCTCTTTGATTATATGGAATATTTTCAGTCTTTAATAGTTTATTGTGGCTTAAATTACGATAGATCTGCGATGGCTCTGAGCATGTTCTGTTCATTATAAGGATTATGAATGTGGGAGCCTTGTTGTTCACCATCGCCTCATGGGCATGGTTAGGTGATGGAACCCTTCCTAACGTTCATAACTCTCTTAGATTGGATGTGGATTGACTAAGTTCTATTGTTTGCTTTGTCTCATGGGCATGGTTTTGTGATGGAATTAAGTCAAATTCTCATACCTCTCATCTCTTGAAAACTAGATCAAAGGAAATTCAGATTTGATTTTTAATGTTATATCCTTCGACTGGATGAAGATATGACTTTGATTCTAGTTGTGTTCTTGAATTAAGCATAGATCTCCCTGATCTCTACAAGTGGATCTTTGGAATCTCTAGTTTCCCACCTTTGAATTTTTTAAGTTTTTTATTAAATCTCTCATAATTACTCTCTATATTTCCACATTTAGGTTTTCATCTTTTTCTAGTTCTTCTTCTAGTTGCTTTCAGAATACGCACGAGCTTAGTCCCTGTGGATTTGACCTCCTCACCGAGATTATTATTACATTGCGACCCTACACTTGGGGTTGTGAACAATAGACTGATTAAGTTTTCGTATGGATTAAAACAAGTACCTAAACAGTGGCATAAGAAGTTTGATTAAAAAAATACTATCTCATGGTTTCATGCATAATGTAGCTGACAGATGCATATATTATAAAGTTGATGGTAACTGTGTAATCATTATTTATCTCTATGTTGACAACATGTTAATAATCAATTATAAAATGGAAAGTATAATTGAAACAAATAAGTTTTTATTTTTCGTATTTAAAATAAAGGATCTTGGACATGTGGATACCATCCTAGGTATCAAAGTTAAAAAACATAGTGGGGGTTATGCGCCGTGTCAATCTCATTACATTGAGAAAATACTAAATGAGTTTAAACATCTCAATATAAAAGAAACAAAAACTCCATTTGACCCAAATATCAAGTTGAATAAGAATAACGGAAGAGCAGTTACATAACTTAATTATGTAAATGTTATAGGCAGTCTAATGTATGCAATACAATGCACTAGATCGGATGTCACATATGCTGTAAGCAAACTTAATACGTTTACTAGTAATCCCAGGTGAAACATTTGAATGCTATCAGTAGAGTTCTTAATTACTTAAAAGCAATAAAAAACTTAGGACTATTTTACTCAGAGTTTCTTACTATATTGGAAGGATATACCAATGCGAGTTAGATATTGAGTGTAGGGGATAACAAGTTCACTACAGGATGAGTATTCACCCTCGGAGGTGCAGAGATTTAAGAAACAAACCTACATAACTCACTCGACTATGGAGTATGAGTTTATAGCATTGACTGCAATAGACAAAAAGACTAAGTGGCTTAGGGATCTTTTCTTAAGAAATCCCTTTTGGTGTAAAGTTTATACTGGTTGTGTCACTACATTGTGATAGTGAAGCCACATTAGCTAGAACCTACAACAACACTTATAATGGAATGTCTAGACATAAAAGTTTACGACATGATTATGTAAGACAATTGATTCAAGATGGAATCATTATAATTTCCTATATGAAATCGAACAATAACCTGGTTGACCATTTTACTAAACCTTTAACAAAAAAGGTAGTAAATGCAATATCTAGAGGAATATGGTTGAAAAATTTCAACTAAAGTTCCACCAGTGATGAAAACCCAACTTAAAATTAGAAAATCTCTAAGTTTGGGTTCAATGAATAAAAACAAGTTACTGAAATGTGGAAAGTTTCAGCACTAAAATTATATAAAACCTCATCAATAATAGATAAAGTGCTGAGCATTACAGATAAAAGGTTGAGTCTTATAACTTTTAATGAAATCCAGTCTAAAGGACACGTGTTTTAATATTAATAAAGACACTGGAGGGATTTCACATATGTGAACGTAAAATTAGTGCCGTCTTTCATAAGAGTTTGATTTCTCTTGGGATTGTTTATGAAATAGGATAAGCACATAACTATTAATTGTGCTGAAAAAGATTGTCGAAATTTTAATAATACAAAAGTGAATATGTGTGTGGTTTCTTCGGCTCTATTATCTAGGAATAACTGGTTCAAAGCTGTAGCTACTAGAAATTTTGATAGAGTTTTGAGTTACTAATGCTAAGGAAAGATTTAAATCGAAAGATATCTTTCTTATGCATATAAGCTATTTATATTCTGGTACATATTTTTTCAAAAATATTTTCAATTAAGTAGCGGATTGTTATGAAAAATATTATATATATAAGATCTTGTTTGAAAAACTTGCAGTTTCTGACGTTTTTGGGAATAGTCCCATATTGGAAAGGAGAGAAGAAAAAACTGTGTTTATATATGAGGTGTGGAGTACCTTATCATTTGCTTGGTTGATTAGCTACAATTTTTCTAATCTCCTCTCTGAATATGAGAATTTTCTTTTGTTTATTTACCAGCCAAAAATAAAATGTGTACACAGAGTTCTATTCGTGGTTCTTCGTGTTTGCTGAATGCAGAATCACAAACAGGTTCGTCGTAACCTAGAAGCTATTTGCCTACAACCTATCAACATTCTCAATTATTTTGAGAAGGGGCGAATAACACTTTAAGAATAGCGTGATCATACGTGCTTGAGTTTGTCCTTATTTTTTTGGATTTCTTTAATTATTTTTTACAAAAATTAATTATAGAATATGTAATTTGCACTAACAAAACATCCACTTGACATTGCTAGAGATGAATCTCAAGGATTGGATTCATCTAGTCATAGACTAATCCTGACCACATATTACTCTACTCTCAAGTATTAAAAATATTTTTTTTCCCACACCATATTTTTGCATGACTTCATTGAAGCACTGAAACAAAAGCATGGGTGATGTAAATTCTATGCTGGGTAGGTATTTTATTTTTATTTTTAAATTTCTTAATTTTCTTCCATCATTGTTATAGCACGCGAGCTCTTACATCTTCTCATTTGTACTAGTGACATTGGGCAACAAACATCTCCCACCGTTCATTAATTTGAAAAGGAAATGTGTCCGCATCACTAAAAGGTCCACTCGCAACAGTTCAAAACTTGGGTTGGACAATTCTAGATCCCACCATTGCCAAGCATGCTAATACGTGGGCCATTGCTTTTGATCACTTGGATCTAATTGAAGCGGTTTTATCTTCGATGCACAATGCATTATGTTAATTATGTGCTCCCACATAAACTCAAGGTGTGGTGCCTTACTAAAGTGGGTATCAAGTTGAGTCCGACCGAGTTAGGGTTGACCTGACTCGATCCAGTTTTCAAATAAGCCTGACCTGAACTCGACATAACTCAGTATCGAGTCCAGCATACCTACCCGATTCATGTCCATGTCTAGCCTAGACTAATCCAGACCGAGTCTAACCAGGTCACAAGTACCAAGTTGGGTCGGGTGGAGCAGGTATCCATGGGTTGAAATCACAACTCAAAACTTAGGTGCACTAGCCAGAATTGCAGCCTCTCCAACAGTTACACGACATCTCATATTTGAAACGTTAAATCTGTGTTTTTTTTTTTTTTTTTTTAAATTTTGTTTCAAATTTTAATTTTTTTTAAATATATATGTATGAGTCAAGTTTCAAATCGAGTCGAGTCGGTATTGAGTTGGATTTCAGGTTGAGTTGAGTTGAGTAACTAGGTGACCTGAACTCAATTCAATTTGAGTTCGGATTGAATGAAGTCAACTTGGTTCGGATCAAGTCAGGTCTAAACGAGTTGCTCCGTTCCTAGCTCTATGCCTTACTTTGGGAATCTTAATGGTATATCTCATGAAGCGTGCTTTGCATGTGCGCGGTCCAAAAGTTATGCATGGGATGATCCTAGTCATCTGATCGCAGTCCAAAAGTTATGCATTGGATGATCCTAATCATCTGACCGTGGTCCAAAAGTTACGCATTGGATGATCCTAGTCATCTAATCGTTAGACAGTTGCAAGTTTTTTTTTTTTTTCCCTTCACATTTGAGGATTATTAATTAGACCGGCGAAAATTTTGAGCCCGGGCCGATCTGTTGGTCCGACCAAATAAGCACCCACCTCACATTGCTAGGGTTAAATCTAATGGATTGGATCCATCGAGTCATCAGCTCACCAGGACCACATATTACTCTATTCTCAGGGTATTAAAAATATTTTTTTCCACATGATATTTTTGCATGACTTCATTCAAGCACCAAACCAAAAGTTTGGAAACATAAATTCTATATTAATTAGGTAGTTTTTTTAAACTAAAATTTTATAATTTTCTTCCCTTCACTAGTACCATACAAGAACTTACATCTTCTCATTTGTACACATGACTTTGGGTAATAAACATTTCACACCATTCATTTGAAAAGTAAAAGCATCAGTCCACCACTAAAAGGCCCACTCTCAAGAATTCAAAACCTAGGCCGAACAATTCCAAATCCAACCATCGCCAAACATGCTAAGATACAAGAGCCGTTGCTTTTGATCACTCAGATCTGATCCAAGAGATTATATATTCGGTGCACTGTGCACTATACAAATTATGTGCTCCCACATAAATCTAACCTGTGGTTCGTTACTCTGTTGATCTGAATGGTTTATCTGGTGGGGCGTGTTCTCCATGTGGATGGTCCAAAAGCTACTCTTTGGATGATCTTAGCTATCTGATCACTTGACTTTTAGTTAGATAGTTGCAAAGTTTCTTTTTCCATCCTCCGCATGAGGGGATCTTTGGACGAGTAATATTGCCACAACCGATTTATGTGGGTCCAACCAAATGAACACCCACCTCACATTGTTAGGAATGGATCTCATGGAATGGATTCATTTAGTCATCAGCCCACCAGGACCACAAATTACTCCATTCTCAAGGTATTAAAAATATTTTTTTCCCACGCATGATATTTTTGCATGACTTCATTCAAGCACTAAAGCAAAGGATCCAAAATATAAATTATATATTAAGTAAAATATAAATTATATATTAAGTAGGTATTTTTTTTTTTTTTTTTCTAATTTTGGAAATTTTCTTCCCATGGTACATGAACTTACATCTTATCATTTGTACACATGACGTTGGGTAACAAACATTTTGCACCATTTATTTAAAAAGTAAAAGCATGAAAGTACCACTGAAAGGCCCACTTGTAAGAGATCAAAACTTGGGCCGAAAGATTCCAAATCCAACCATTGCCAAACATGCTATCACATCTGGACCATTGCTTTTGATCACTAGATCTAACCAAAGAGGTTATATACTGTACATTATGCTAATTATGTGCTCTCACATAAATTTGACACATGATGTTACTATACTGATCTAAATGATTTATCGGGTGTTGCGAAATATGTTGGAAACATTGAAAAACTAAAAAACAATTAAAGTAAATTTATTTATTTTTCTTCGTGAGGCTGAATCACTTAAAAATTACGTTGTCTTTAAAGCGTGATTCGCCTCCTTATCAATTGCTAATGGGTTATAGGTGAATTACTTTCATGATAAAACAAGCCTATTTAGATCATGTGTGCAGCAATCACGAAGGGTCTACTTGGAAACTTTCAACGCAACCAATCTTTTGACAAGCACTATTAGTGGACCTATTTGTAATATTCTTAGAAGGAGATTATTTTATGTGAGATCTTATGGTTTGGAAGAGATTTGTTGGAGATGATGAATTTTGGACCGGAATGGTCCATTTTATATAGGCACCAAGGGAGTGGACAGTTGCTAGATGGCCATCGATGGTTCAAAACATTTGAAAAACGCTTCTGATTGTTAATCATTAATTTAGGTCGTTTCAGGTCGTTAGATCAAAAGATCTAACGATTGGATCATCAAAGCCCGTCCATTTTCGGATTGTTGTGGCTTTTAAGGTTGTCAGCCATTCTCAAAATAGCGGAATGTTTCAGAACAATAATCCGATTGTTCTCTGTAACCTATAAAACTTAGGCTCATATTAGACCACTCGCACCCCAATCGCACTGTCTCATGTAAGGTTGCGAAGAAGCGACCACTTTGCCATAAGTGTGAAGTGCAAGTTGCGCCAACTAGTGCCACTACAGTCATACTGCCCTCGCCCTCATCCGTGCCCGCGCCCGCGCGCGCGTGTTCCAGTGCGTAACCCTAGTATCTCAACCTCCAAGACTTCAGGTAAGAATACTACATACACATCCACATATAAACCTCAAATCTTGTTTTCTAATTTTCGATGTAAGACAAAAGAAAAAATGCATTTTTTCATTTGAAAATTTTAATATCGTTTTGACGGCAAAACGAAAATTTTGAATTTTTTTATTTTTACAAAACCAAAATTTCAACATCTGATGGAACGTGCTTTGTATGTCCATGGTTCAAAAGCTACTTATTAGATGATCTTAGCTATCTGATCACTCAACTTTCAGTCAAACAGTTGAAAAGTTTCTTTTTCCGGTATTCTGCATATATGAGTATCGTTAGATCGTTGAACTCCCTGGGTCCCACCAAATAAACACCCACCTCATGTCTTTAGGCTTGAATTTTATGGAATGGATCCATCTAGTCATCAGCTCACTAGGACCACAAATTAGTCTACTCTCAAGGTACTAAAAATATTTTTTTCCCACACATGGTATTTTTGCATTACTTCATTCAAGCACTAAGGCAAAAGTTCCAAAATGTAAATTCTATATTAAATAGGTAGTTTTTAAAATTTTCGAACTTTCTTCTCTCGTACTAGTATGATACATGGGCTTACATCTTCTCATTTGTACAAATGACATAAGGCAACAAACATTTTTAACATTTCGTTAAAATGTAAAAGTATCAGTGCACCACTAAAAGGCACAGTCGTAAGAGTTCAAAACTTGGGCCGGACAATTCCAGATCCGACCATTGCCAATCATGCTAAGACATGTGGGCCTCACTTAGATCTAATCATAGAGTTATATATTATTCCCTGCATTATGCTGATTATATATATGTTCCTGACGTGTCATGGCTTATATGCTGGTCGGAATGGTTTATCCAGTGGGGCCTGATCTGTATGTGTGCATTCCAAAAGCCATGCATTGGATGATCCTAGCCATTAATTTGATCACTCTACTTCTGGTTAGACAGTTGCAAAGTTTCCTTTTCCATCCTACGCATCTAGGGATCATTAGACCGGTGATATTTTTGAGCCATGGTTGATCTTTGTGGGTCTGACCAGATAAACATCTGCATCATATTTCTAGGGTTGAATCTCATGAATGCAGTCCATTTAACCATCAACTCACCAGGATCACATATTACCCTACTCTCAAAGTTTAAAAATATTTTTTTCCACACATAATATTTTTGCATGACTTCATTCAAGCACTAAAATATTAGCACTGAAATGTAAATTCTATATATATTAAAAGTGCCGTGTGGCCATATCAACATCATTGATATAGAGCTGTCAGATCTTATCCAAACACTTGAAGCTCTTTTTCGTTGATGTTACCACTATTTTTTGTGGATTGATGGGCTCATTAGGTTAAATTGCCCAATTAACAATCGCATATCGATCCTACAAGGCATAGTAAAATGGTGTTGGTCTGGAATTTGGCCACAAGGTACACGCGTGAGATTTGCGAGTGTGTTAGAATTGATTTCCAGTTCAATTCAAACCGAACATCGCTGACCCCTGGCGCTGAGATAGAGTGATGCTTGATTGAATGGTCTACAGATCACCGTCTATTCTCCAAATTTGGACTTCCAAATCATCTCTTCTATTCTCCAAATTTGGCTTTCCAAATCATCTCTTCATAAAGTATCTCTGTGCACCTATGCAATGATCTTGTGACCAACCTACATCATTCATTGTATATATCAAGCAAAAATAAGTAAATTAAATAACATAAAAATAAAAAGATAAATCCTCTGACCTGACCCACAACCGAGACTTATAGCGGTAAGAATTTTTTCTTATATTTTCATAAAATTTCCTAATTTTCTTTTGTTCATTATTATGGTACATGGACTTACATCTTCTCATTTGTTCACATGACATTGAGCAACAAACATCTCGTACCGTCTATTTGAAAAGTAAAAGTATCTATGCACTACTAAAAGGCCCACTAGCCATAGATCAAAACTTGGGCAAGACAAATCTAAATCCAACCAATGCCAAATATGCTAACACGTGTGGGCCGTTGCTTTTGATTACTCAGATCTAATCAAAGAGCATATATATATATATATATATATATATATATATATATATATATATATATATATATATATATATATATATATATATATATATATATATATATATCGTGCACTGTGCATTATGCTAATTATGTGCTCCCACATAAATCTGACATGTGGTGTCTTACTCTATTGATTTGAATGGTTTATCTGGTGGGAAGTGGTGTGTGTGTGTGATTTAAAAGCTATGCATTAGATGATTGATCATAGCATATAGCACATAAACAATCCTAGCATGGTTGGACCAAAAGAAAGTGAACGGCGAATTTGCTGTAACTTTTGATTCGGATATCGGATATCATTATGGGATGTACAACCTATTAATTTTTACTGTAATGGGTCATCTGAGGTGAATCGACCCACAAAGTGGGCTTTGTCTGTCCGTTTTGCAAGAAAACACACTTTTAACTCAAAAACAAAATTTTAGAAAATATTACTATTTTTAATAATTTTGATTTTTGTAGCATTTCATTATTTTTAGAGTTTTAAATTTTCTTTTTTCTTTATAAATAACTTATAATCATGCTAGGAATATTCTAGCACAAGTTTATTTGAAAATTTTATTTTTAAAAATTAGGTTTTACAAGAGTTTTACTAGAATTAGGACTTTTAGAGTTAGAATTTTACTATTTTTGATAATTAATATTTTTTGTTTATTTTTTCTTTATTAATGGTATAATTGAGATGCATACACATTAGACAATTATTAATTAATAAAAATTTGAATTTATTTTCTAGTAGATTCAAGAAAATACCCTTGTGGATCTTCAGGAAGACAACGATCTTTCTCATCATCTCTTCACGCTTTTCCCTGCATCAATGATCCTAGCCAGCTATCAATCGACTTCCAGTTAAACAGTTGAAGGGTTTCTATTTCCATCCTTTGCATTCGAGGTTCATTAGACTAGTGATATTTTTGAACCATGGCCGATCTCTCTGGCCTAGACCGGATCATAAACATCCACATGACATTGCTAGGGCTGAATCTCATGGATTCTAGTACGTAAAGAGTCACTCCAACCACAAATTGCTCTACTCTCAAGGTATTAAAAATATTTTTTTCCACACAAGACATTTTTGCAGACTAAGTACGTGAATGTAAATTCTATATTAAAAGGTATTATTATCTCTCTCATTAAAAGGTATTATTCTCTCTCTCTCTCTCTCTCTCTCTCTCTCCGTAGAATTTTCTAATTTTCTTTCCTTCATTATTATGGTACATGGACTTACAGCTTCTCATTTGTACACATGACACTGTACAACAAAGATTTCGAACGTTCATTTGAAAAGTAAATGCATCTGCACACCACTGAAAGGCCCACTCACCACAGTTCAAAACTTGGGCAGGATAAATCCAGATCCGACCATTGCCAAACATATATGCTAACAAATGCGGGCCGCTCCTCTTTATCACTCAGATCTAATTGAAGAGCTTATATATTTGGTGAACTGTGCATTATGCTAATTAAGTGCTCCCACATAAACGACATGTGTGGTGCCTTACTTTGATTTGAATGGTTTATTTGATGGGGTGTAGGGGTGGTTCGGTTTGGTTCGGGCCGGTTTTGGGATGAATTTGGAACCGAACCACTCCTAACTGTTCAAGGAAAATTAAAATCAGATCATTTACACCCTAGAACTGAACCGGAACTGGATCGTAGAAACCGGTACGACTTCGGTTTGGTCCGGTTATGGGATTTTTATAATATAGCCCAATTGTATGTTTCTTTTTATAATCAAGCCCATGTTCATTCGTGTTATAATCCATTTGATGAATGGTCTAGATATTGTGGAAGGTATGCAAAAAGACATGGAAACAATCAAAGGGCGCATTGAAAACCATAAATCGTGAAGCTGGAGTCGTGACCGGTGGTGGTTGTTGGGTCAAGACCATATATTGTGGACGGATTAGTTTATTTTATTTTATACTTTCTAAATTTATTTTTAAAAAATATTTATTGACTAGATGGTCCGGTTTCAGGTTCGGTTCTACAGTCCAATTCACGGTCCAGTTTGATTATACAAAACTCCAAACCGAGAACTGAACCGAACTAATCGGTTCTTTGATTTTCAGAACCAGAACCAAAACCCGTGCACTTTAGAACCGGATCAAACCGTGCGGTTTGGTCGGTTCCGATCCGGTTTATACTAGTTCTACTGGTTCCATGTGCAACCCTAGTGGGGTATTTTATTATTATTATTATTATTATTATTATTATTATTTTACGAAGCAATTATCGCCTTCACACCCCCCTAGTGGGCTATGCTCTGTATGTGCGTGGTCCAAAATCTATGCATTAGATGATCCTAACCATCCGATCACTCGACTTCCTGTTAGCCTGTTGCAAAGTGATCACTGGACTGTTGATATTTTTGAGCCATGGCCGATCTCCATGGGTCCGACTAGATAAACATCCACATCACATTTCTAGAAATGAATCTTATGGATTCAATTCATCCACTCATCAGCTCACCAGAACCACACATTACTTTACTCTTAAGGTATTAAAAATATATATATATTTTTCCCATAAATGACATTTTTCATGACTTCATTCAAGCACTAAAACAAAATTACAGAAATGTAAATTCTACATTTAAGTAGCTAGTTTTTCTTTTTGATAAAATTTCTAAATTTTCCTTTTGAGAAAATTTTCTCGATAACTTCACTTTTAACCGACTAACTTAATTAGACGTCCAAAACTTTAATTTTCATTTCTAAAACCATATATGCTGTATGGATAGGCTTTTTTTAACAAAAATACCCTTATCTTTTAGGTTATACCTTTCATTCGGAACCCATCTTCTTCGTGAAATTTACAGTTGAATACTTAATTATTATCATTTTACATTGCAATCTTTCTTAGGGTTTTGTTCATTGCTTCAAACCGCTCGAAATCTTTTAGGCTTTGTACATAATGATTTTCTATTTTAAAATCATGTTTCACTTTTACTGCCGTCTTTTTCTTTTTCGTGCACGTGTGTTTCACTAGAATGGTGACTATAGATCGGAGATAGGAATTAAGAATGAATGAATTTTTTCGAAGTGAGATTGACAAAGTTCTCCTTGAATATCACTATCTCGGTGAAATTGACCAAATACAGAGGAATTGATCGAGTATAGAAGAATTGACTGAGTACAAGTAAAAATTGACCGAATACAGGTGAAAAATCATAGAGTATATGTGATAATTGACCGTGTATATATAAAATTTAACTGAGTTAATGTGAAAATTGACTAAGTACAACTGAAAATTCACTAGTACATGTGAAAATTAACCAAAATGAAATTTCTCCAAAATGATTATACCTACAATGCCTGGTTCCTGGATGGAGGCACCATCTCCTTCTACTTCTATCTCTTCAAATCCCTTTTCTCTCTCATGCCGTTCATTTGAAAATCAAAAGCATCTGTATACCACTGAAAGGCCCACCTGTCACAGTTCCTAACTTGGGCCAGATAATTCCAAATCCAACCATTGCCAAACATGCTAACACATGCAGGCCGTTGATTTTGATCACTCAGATCTAATGGAAGAGATTATATATTAGGTGCACGATGCATAATCTGACGTGTGGTGCCTTATTCTGCCGATCTGGGCGGTTTATCAGGTGGGGTGTGCTCTGTATGTGTAAGGTCCAAAAGCTATGCATCAGATGATCTTAGCCATCTGATTAGACTTTCAGTTAGACAGTTGCAAAGCTTCTTTTTCCGTCCTCCGCATCTAGAATTATTACATTAGAAAAGTGATATTTTTGAGCCATGGCTGATCTCTGTGGGTCCCATCAGATAAACATGCACCTCACATTTCTAGAGCTGAATCTCATGGATTGGAGCCATCTAGTCATCAGCTCACTAGAACCACATATTACTCTACTCTCAAAGTATTAAAAATAATTTTTCCCACCTCAGATATTTCTGCATGACTTCATTCAATAACCCTGAAAAATAAAGAGCTTGGCTAAGCACACGTATGTAATAAAGCTCCTGTACATGCCCCCACACGAGCCAACATGGTACATAGGTGCAAGATCCAATCCATCCATGATGTTGTAACGACATGCTACATGTTTTCTCCGGAATAAATCTGGTCCACTCAGCATGTGGACCCCGATATCAGAAATCTTCAACCAAGATTTTCACAGCTGTAAATTTGTTATGTAAACTGTGGTCCACCTGAGTATTATGTGGACCTGAATATTCGGCTAGAACATCCATATAGTGGGTCCTTTATGATGGATGGATTGGATCTTGAACAAATCATGCCATGTTGGCACATGTGTAGCGTATACATGACCTTCATTGCACGTGCCTGTGCGCTTAGCTAAGCTCATGAAGAAAATAAGAAAAAAACTACAAGTTGCGTGAACTGTGGTTATTAATATTACTTTAGTAAGTGGATTAAGTCTAATCAATGGCTGTTTTAAATTTTAATTATTTTCACGTTGATACCATCAAATAAAATAAAATCACTCGTATGCATGTGGGGCCCACCATTTGGGCTTATTCAACGTACCTGCTTTCTTTAGCTTGAATGCTTCTACTTGTCTGGGGAAAATGATGTTTCATGCACCAGCAAAATTGTTTCATTTAGAGGCCGGTCACTCTCCACCATTTGTAGAATAGGCTTATTATTCTTGTGTGGGGCCCACTGTGATGGCATGTGGGTCCCATCAATTTCACCCTTTATCCCAAAAATCAGATCAATCCAAAACACAAGTGGGTGACGCAACAGTACACCTTTTATGGCAAAAATCAGATCGATCCAATACATAAACAGGTGGGGGTCACATCACGGGGAACAGTTGGGATGACGACAGGCACCATTAGTATTGTAGGTTGTATGTGGAGTCTGTCGTGCTTTTCTACATGACATCCAATCCATTCATAAGATGAATCAGACTAGGATGAATGTACAACCAAAAATTCAGGCCATTTCAAGACTCAGGTGGGCCACACGACGTGATTATATTTTTTAAATATGATTTTTCATGGTGTGGCCCACCTGAGTTTTGGACCTACCTGATTTTTGGAATCCATAGAGAAAATGATGGGGCTGACAAGATGGACTGAGTGCATTTTAGGTTCCAAACTCGTAAAATAAGGTTATTTCAAACGGCTGTTGAGGAACCGGCCTTATTAATTAATGGTTTGGATTAAAGAAAAGAAAAAAGAGTTTGGGTAGGATGCTGCTGGAGTACTCCAAATTGTAGTCCATGAGATGCCCAATATAGATGGAAGCAGTTAATTCTGCAGATCCTGCCGTTGATGGACCATTGTAAAAAAATCATACCTATTGGAGATTCCCATGGGCCACCCTGTGGCTTGAGACTGGACGGATCGTTAAGATTTAGAGGTTTAACGGTTTAAAATTAGTGAGCAAAATCAGTTCGTTGGATCAGATTATTCAGCCATTGCAATTTCGCGCAGTTTGATGGTAGGGCCTACTGGATGAATGGTTCCGATCGTGGTGAGAACATCTCGTTGAGGTCCTGCGAGAGTATATTTTTGGGTGGTCCCGATGACTACACAATCAGTCCTCTTTGATCCTTGTGATTGGTGAATTTGCTCCCTTGATTTGACAGTAAAATTATTTTAAATCTAAAAATATTTATTTTAAATTGAGGTGGTAATATATCCAACTCGTTGGACCATTAATCCTCCAAGTCCAACCATCACTTGTTGCCAACATGTCACGTTTGCATGACATCCAACTGGTTCAAGAGGTTGGCCCCACCATGAAGATCACCAAGTGCAAAAAATAGGCCAATCCACTTATCAGGTGGGCCACATGTATGATTTGGATCAGATCAGTGGCTGTCCATGCTTTTTACAGTGCGGCCTTTCTGATGAGTCGATTGATCTGGTTTTTGTATCAGGTGTCGTGCTGGGGTCCACCTTTTCCACAGGATGGATGCCATCATGATTGTGGGCCATTTGGCCTACTTGGACCGCATCCGATACTTCAATCGTGATGAATTGCATTGTCATGCACCATCACGTAATTCTCGTGGGAAGCTGGTGCACCCACCACAAGAATATCCCTCTGGCCCGACGTGGGGTCACCATTATGTATGTGTTTTATCCACGCGGTCCATTCAATTTTTTTATTTTTTTTCTAGATGACACTAAAATGACGTACATATTAAGATATGATAATATCAGTTTATGAATTTATAATTACTATAAAATAAAAGAAAATTGAAAACTAAAAACTATAAAATATAATATTAAGAATACCTTGAAGCCTGGCCGTGTGATCATGTTATCCTTGAAGTGTTTTCTGTCCATTCTCGAAGTAATTGATACTGCTAACAGGTTGCATGCAAATAACTTCTATGATACTGTGCGCCTATGTGTGGTTCTATATTTTGCAAGCACAAAAAAATCACTGGTAGAATTATGTAAAGATAGTCTTATTGGTTAATGAAAATTAAGAAGAAAATTTTCAAATGAAAAGAGAAATAGAAAATAGAAGATTAGCTTTGCTAGCTTAGATTACTGCACCGGTCTAATTCTTATGGATCTGCTGGTAATGGCTAGAGGTGAGCATCGGACCGAGTTGGATTGGATTGGTGCTAACCCGATTCGATCCGAAATCCAACTGGACTGACCCGAATCTGATCCAATCCGGGACCGAGTCCGGAACATAGGACTCGATCTGACCCGGCACATGGTTGACCTGACCCGAACCGAGTCCGACTCGGTCAAGGAAACCGAGTCGGATTGGGTTGGGTGCGATTCGGATCGTTAAAAATGTTGAAAATCATTATCTCATTGCTATTTTCGGTGTGGTCCATTTGAGCTTTAGATTTGATTTTTTTTTCTTCAAATGATCTAAAATGATCACGAAAAATGGATAAACGGTATGGATATAATAAATACATAATTGTGGGGCCCATATAAGGTTGATATCATTTGAGCCGTTCGTACAACTCAGAGCTCGAGGTGCTGTAGTTGCGAACATTCTGTGCACGACAACTGCCGTAACTTGTTGCCCACGAAAAAATGACTTTGATGTTACCAAGTGATGTAGGTCTGATCATGGGATATGTGTTATATCCAAACCGTCCATCCATTTGGCGAGCTCATGTTAAGGCTTGAGACAAAAAATAAGATAGATCTGACTATCAAGTGGACCACATTGGAAAAAGCAGTGGGACCACACTGAAAATCATTCTCTATTGCTATTTGTGGTGTGGTCCGGATGATCTTTGGATATGATCGATTTTTTTGGATAATGCTCTAAAATGATCTCTAAATATATATCAACGGTGTAGATATAATAAATACATCACTGTAGGGCTATATAACTTTGATCTCCAAACCAATGGTAAACTCACAGGAAATGGTTAATGATGATTTCCTTAATTAAAGCAGCTGTACCAATGCTTGATACTACGCTTGCTTGTTTTGGCACTAAAACCAATGATGCTGTGAAATATATGTGGGGCCCACGGTGATATGTGTGTCTTATCCACACCGTCCATCCATTATCTCAGCCAAAATTATGACATCTTTTAAAAGGATGAGGAAGATCCAAAGCTCAAGTGGGCCACACCATAGGATTTAGGAAATCAAACACTTACTTTTAAAAACTTTTTAGGGCCACTGTTTTCTTTGGTGTGGGTTACTTGAGTGTTAGATCGGCCTCACTTTTTAGCTCATGCCTCAAAATGTTTTGCTAGAATGGATGGACGGCACAGATACATCATATATATCACAGTGGGACCCACAAATTTAAACCAGTCCATTTGGACCAGTTTCCAAGCAGAAACACCGAATACGTCTGAATTTTCAAACAGGAAACTTAAAATCGCTTTTCCAACCCATTGTTTTGTTCAAAACCGCTATAGCGTGGGTTGCAGTTATGAGCAAGTTTAATACTCTGGTGGAGTTTGATGGATTATACACAGGCACTTAGAAATTGCAAACGGTCCGGATCGGGCCGGTCCAAATCGGTTCCAATCGGATCGGGTCAGTTCGGAGCAGGGCCTACCTGGATTCGACCCAAAAATAATTTGGATCTGGATTATGCTACTCGATCCTGACCAATCTTGACCATCGGTTCTGTTCGAATCGGGTTGGATCAGGTCTGATCGGGTCGGATCCACCGGTTCGGGTATAAAATGCCCAGCTCTAGTAATGGCTGGCTCAGATTCGTATTGAACCCACTGGCTTGATCAAAGAATACTTGGAGCTTGTTGGTTCATATAATAGAATGAATTGATTGTTTGTGATGATGGAATAAACCAGTCAAGATCTGTTTATATAGGCAAGGGTAGTTGAATGTTTTAGTTTAGAGTCATAAATACAATGGATCATTTGTTACTGTTAATGAGAAACTAGCCATTTTTTGGCAGTTTCTGACCGTTTTGCATGGGTAAGACTAGCTACATGCTAGCTGTTTAGACATGGTGGCTAGCTATTTAGACACAGTGACTAGCTATTTTTGATTGTTGGGCTAGTCATATGCAACAATTTCTACATGGTATGACTAATTACTACATAAGCAGTTACACCATGCCTCTTTAACCGCTCTACAAATCCTACATAAGGTAGAGAGATCTCTTACCACAGCACTCCTCAATTTCAAACCTAGCCACCTAACCCATTTTATATATAATTTTTTTATTTAAAATATTTTTAATCAAATAATTTTCATAACTGCATATCTCAAAGCTCAAGTGAACCCACACGCAAAAAACAGCTATGATTGAATTCCCACCCTTGAAAATTTCTTAGGTCTCACTATGGTGTTTTATTTGCCATACAACCAATTCATAAGGCTGCACTGACCTGGATGATAGCAAAACACAAATATAAACTTGATCCAAAACTTTTATTTTCAACGGTGGGCTTTTAACCCCACTGCTTTCGGTGGTGTGGTCCACTTAAGCTTTGGATCTATATAATTTTTGAGCCCATGCCCTCGTATGGATAAACACATAAACACAATGAGCCCTATACAGCTTGGGCCACGTCATGACAGAGGAATTTAATTTTTTGTAATTTGATTCCAGTAAGAGGGTATGATTTTATCAGATTACAGGTTCTAGGATGTAAATCCACACGCACGCAGGCACATGTGCCAATCTAAAACATATGTACAAGATCTGAGCTCTCCATCAAGTGGGCTGCATTATTTAGATCTTCTCACCTAAAAATCAAGCCATTCCACAACTTAGGTGGGCCACAGCCTACAAATAAAAATGGATGGCTAGAAAAAGTTTTTATGCGTGTGCAGAAGCTAACGTATGAAACTGCCCCATTTTTGTACGCGGTAGATCTAATGATCATTACTTACAACCAGTCAGAAAGCTGAGATCTCTCACACGTGTTTCGTATTGGCACCTGTACCTACATGGACAAATAAGGCTCCTCACGCGTGTGAAATTAAAACCTCTAATTTTATAACATTAATATATCTTGATAGTTAACTAAACAAGCAGTAACGACCATTTTAATTACAAAAAATAAAATAAAATAAAATTATAATATCTATTTTTTAATAATTTACGCAATAATTTAGAAATAAAAGAGAGGGTAAATTATAATTTTTGTCTGTCGCGATTTATAATAAGAATATATGTCACAGTTTTCTTAAATTGTACAATATCATATGACGTTTGCTCCACTAATTGTAAGAATATGATACATTGGATTTGGACCAATTTTGATAATTCAAACTGTTGATATGATGGGCCTAGCCATGGTTTTAAGGACAGGACGAGTCCTGAAGGCTGGATGTGATCTGATGCTATGTCCTGAGTCACCTACAAGTGGACGCGGTTTGGCTAATGACACTGCCTTCAGCCAGTGACTAGTGGTCGTTGCTACGTGGGCCCCATCATGATGTATTGTTTTATCCACGCCGTCCATTCATTTTGAAAGATAATTTTAGTGCATGAGCCCAAAAATGAGGTAGATATAAATCTCAAGTGGACCACACCATGGGAAAACAGTAGTGATTGAATGTCCACCATTAAAAACCTCCTAGGGCCCACTCTAATAATTATTTGAAATCTAACCTGTTGATTAGGTCATACAGACTTGGATGAAGTGAAAAAATATATATCAGCTTGATCCAAAACTTTGGCGGCCATTCAATCAACACAGCGCGGTCCACTTGAGATTTGGATCAACCTCATTTTTTGGGTTCATACCATTAATAGATCTGGAAGAATGGATGGACGGCATGGATGAAACACATACATCATGGTGGGGCCCACAGAACACGGACCACTAGCCAATCCTTTTCCCCTACAATTTGGGTGAGTCGGGCAGTTGACTCTTGACTTGGATGAATCCTGACCGTACTTGAGACCAATGGGTCAATCTAAGTCGAAGGGTTACTGATGTGGCCCACCTGATTTGCGGATGTGGCTGATTTTTGAGTCTTGGGTTGGACCTAGCATAGTCAGATACGTCTAACTGTTGAAGTGGATTTCACAAACACATGATAGTAGGGCCCACGTGAACTCATCTCCATCTTGCTCACATGCAAAGCCATTTGTGGTCTTGCTTGCGGGAGACCAGCTCTCTTAACGATTTAATTATTCAACGTTTAAGAATACCATCCATATTTAAAAGAAAATGAAACGAAAGATTGTTGTAATATATTGATTTTAATATATTTTAAATTAAAAATATTATATATATATATATATATATATTATAAAATGGTTTGCAAAAATCCATTTTTTAGTGTTTCAGGAATAGTCACACATTGGAAAAAGAGAAGAAAAGTTTTGTGGTTATCTGAGAAAGGTGGAGTGCTATTATGTTTACTCACTTGGACTGTGATGCATTGGGATTGCGTCCACGCTCAGGCCCGATCTGAGGGCGTGGGCATGTGAGGCAGTGTGACTATAGAGGTGCTAGTAGCACATTTTGCACTTTGCACTTCCGCATTGTATCGCAGAGGGTCGCTCCTTCGCCAACTGGCGCGAGACGAGTGCGAGTCGCGGTGCGAAAGAGAGCTATTGTGAGTGGCTGGATGTGTAGAGGACTGAATAAGGTCCCTTGGCTTATATAGAGTTTGGAAATAGAGCTGTTGCAGGGAGATGTAACTCCTCATGCAATTGATTACTGACCATGCAGAAACTACTACATGTGGTTAGCCCAATAATTAAAAACGGCTAGCCAATATCTCACAACGGTCAGCATGCAACAGTTGTTATAACACATACAGAACAGTCAGAAACTACCATTAACGGCTAGTTTCTCCCAACAGCCAGAAACGGTCATTTGGATTAAATTCCCTGGACCATTACTCCCCGCTACCATAGCCTATATATATACTGGGCCTGGATGAGTTTCCAAACCATCTCAAACACACTCTGAACATACACATGAAATTCCTTTCTTACATGCCAGATACTCCAGCAAGACAGCAAGGTTCATCTGAACCATTGCATGAAGAGTAGACTAGCGTTGTGGTCTAGAACGATTCATCTGAACCATTAGCAGGAGATCAGACTAGTGTAGTGGTCTAACACATTTTTCTTTTTCTTCTCTTTTTGGGATTTTCCTTTTTCTTTCAGCCAGAAATTTATGTACCAAAGTTCCATTTGGTGGATCCTTGTATTTGTTGAATATAGATCCACATAAGGCTTGTCGTA